>NC_026145.1:14272916-14321389 GCF_000512975.1 Sesamum indicum | reverse complement strand
ATTCCATCCGATTGAACTTTTGTTGCTGCCCTTGGGACGTTCAAGTCCAACAAACTATCAAACAGTTGGGTAGCAAACGTTGGGGTGCAACTGACTCGGGTTCTACTGCAATGCGACTCTTCAATGTGGAGCGACTTTCTTCAAAATGAAATTCCACATCTACTACGCTGTATACGTATGCGACACCATGATACGACAATGGATATTAATCAAAGTTAAACCATGATGCATGAGTTAGCAACTCCTAAAATATAGATAAAATATAAGTTTATTTATATAAATCACCTCTGTTTTTTGTGTAATTATAAAAATTACCCACCCCTGACAATCAAAAAGCATGGTAGCTTGGTTAATGTTGTTAAATTTTTTAGGATGAATGTGTAATTTTTCAAAAGAATAATGATAATTTGTGTAAATGATGTTGAAGCTTTTTACTCATTGTGTAATTCTTCAAAATGTAGGAATAGTTTGTAGCGAAGGGTAAGTTGGAGTTTCAAAGGCAGGAGGGGAATGGGAAGCAAGCGAGCAAGGGCGTTTTGTGTTCATGATTTCAGTGATCGGCTTCTCATTTCTTTTAGGGCGGATGCACTCCCAGTGTAACATCGACCTACGAGAGAGAAGAGGAAGACAAGAAACTATCATCTTACAAGTCATAACTATCAAGCTCAATCCTTTAAAGAGTTTAATCAATCTCTGTAAATAAATTATAGATCAAGAGGGGTGAATAGCAATTTATCCCCCTGTGATATTAAAAATGAGCACATTACCCCCCTATGAAAAAAATATAGCAATTTACCTCCCTATACTTTTTAAAATGAAGCAATTTACCTCCTTATATAGGGAGGTAGATTGCTTCATTTTAAAAATCATAGGGGGGTAAATTGTTGTATTTTAAAAAATATAGGGAGGTAAATCACTATTTATTTTTTCACAAGGGGGTAATTTGCTCATTTGCGATATCACAAGAGGGTTGCTTGCATTTTTCCCGATCAAGAGTGTAGATGTGATTATTTTTAATTTTAAATTGTATTACTAATTAGTATATTTAAAAAAATAATTATAAATCTTTTGAATAAAAATAAACAATTATAATTCACACACTTATCTAAATTTAAATAACTACAGAAACTATTTCACCACGTGGACAAAACAAAATTCAAATAGACTACACATGCATGCCACTTACTTGGATAGATCCTATGTTTGTGTCTTATTATATATAGAGTACGTCTTATAAACCGTGAGTTATTTTAAATTTCCCAAAAAAGGGGAATAAAACCACCAAAATGCCAAGTTATTTAGGATTGAATTTTCTATTACAAATCTCATTACATCTTTTGTTTTCATGTAATATACACTTGCTTTCCGCGTACAAAATATATATTTTTAAATAAGATAGACAACATAATTGTTATATAAATACATATTTATATTAAAATGAAACAAAAAATACAACAAAAATTTAAAATATTTAGTAGATATCGACACATAATTTAGGACAGCAATTGGTTAGCATCAAAGTTTGATGTTTGGTGAGATTTTAATTAAATGAGAGGAAGCAACAAAACATCATTTTCGTGAACACATATATTGTTTGACAGACTAAGATATGTGTGGTTGGGCATACAAATTATTTAACTTATGTCAAGTAATTATTTTCCTCAACTCATAAGGACAAAAAATTGAAAAATACCTTAGAATTTTCAAATATAATATATGTATATGTTGATTATAATATAAAATTACTTATAATAAATAAATCAGTTTGTTAATTATCTTTTTTTTTATGTTAATTACTTTAATTTGGTTGTCCCACTCCATGCATGAAGAATTTAATCATAATTTAGACCGAATCAAATATTATAAGTTGACTAACCTTAGCTTATAATACATTTATATAAAATAACAATTAAATACACTGGGAATTAAGCCAATTTCCATTGAATTAAAGTATATAAGTTGCTCGTTACACCGACTATAGTATATCTAAATTTATAATTTGTAATGGCTTTTTCTACAAAACTTATTCCGTATAAATTATATTGCAGATCCCAATACCTATATAAAAGTGACAATTTTTATATTCATAATGAATGTCAAGCTTGTGATATTCAAATAAAAGACTAATAATTTAACCTATAAATCACGATACTAACTTAGTGTTTGTAATAACTTGTAAATTGTAGTGAAAATAAATTTCAACAAAGTTGTAAGTTTTTATTTACGACGAAAGTTGTGAGTATTCAATAATCAAAGTAAAAAGTTAAAAACAAATAAGCCAAAACATATTTAAAAAAAATAACTTAATATCTATAATGTTATCAACAAACTGCATAAATTAACTTTAGCTTAAATAAACTCGACTTGATCGGAATAAAAACAGAAATTGTAATTTAAAAATACTTTTTTCATGCACAATTTGATTTGCTTATTAATGACACCGACATCCAAAATACATGAAATATGTATTTTTTTATACATCAATATCTTTAAAGCAATCAATATGTTATTACAATGGTCAGTACGTAATATAACAATATTTTAATAACTTTAAAACAAAGAAAGAAAGAATGAAAAAACACTAGACTAAACACGAATTGACACATTAGCCGCGAGATGTGAATCGGGGTGGGGGTCGGGGGGGGGAAGAGATGGTTGGTAAATAAGAGATGCACTTAGGAAGCGGAATCGGATTCTTGATTCTATTGAGCGTCAACTTTGAATGAGGACTCCACATGAAATTATACTGATTTAACAAACACCCTTCTTCAAAATCACGCAAAGTGGCCTACTAACGCTCCGCAATTCATTCTTCAGTCCTCCCAATTCGCTCAAGAAAAAACGTGTGGAGTCAGAAAAGGAAGTATACACTACAAGCGAAAACCTGCAAACTCATTAAAAAGAAAATTAAATTATTATTATATATATATAATATATTTGTGCAGCAATAATTTCAGTTGGTTACCATTCAGACACACCCCCTCTCTCTCTCTATATATGCACACAGGTTCTTCGTGTTGGACCCCTTGTCCCGTTCTTAGATCTCCACAAAATTTCCCTCCCTTTTCACAAGAATTAGGTGAGTCCCAGATCTTGTTTTCTGTGATTTCCTCATTTTCTTGATTTGAAATGTTGTAGTTCTGATGATCTTGGCTTTTGCTCGATTCGGTGTCTGTAGTTGTGCTAATGTTTTATCAGTTCAGTGAATGTGATCTGGTGTGTGGTTGAATGGGGACCGCGTTCTTGGAGAAATCTGTTGATTGTGGTGCTTTGTATCTGCATGACATTCTTGTTTGCTGAAATTTGAGGCTGGGCCTGTTGGGACATTGGATTTTTTTTCATTCACAGGGGCGAGCATTTTGTCTGTGAATAATGGATAGTTTGATCTGATAACTTGTGATGATTGATGAAAAATATCAGATCCCAGTAGAATGATAGTTCTATTGCTTGTGCATGTCTTTATAGTTGCGGGGTTGATTTGGTGAATTTCAAGCTTGCCGCGTTTGAAAGCTTGGATCTCCTGTTTTATTATATGCTTCTGTTGCTGAAGATTTTTCAACTTGATCAAGTGGCCAAATTAATTTCTCAACTTTGAGAAAATGTGTGTTTCATACTTTTAACCTGTCCTTGTCTTGCAATTCCGATCTGGTACTTCCATGGAGTTGGTAATTTTCAGTGGCAAGAATGTGCTCTGATCTGCGCATCTCATGAAAGTGTTCCAAATGCGTATTCTTTTTGTCATTTGCCTCCACCGTTTCATGATCGATCTTGTAAGTTGATCTCAGACATCAGTATTTACAAATTCGATGAACATGTGGTCACATCAATACTAAACTGTAAGATTAGCCTTCTCCCGAGACTGGATTTACTACCTCCACTTCACATATTTTAATAAAGATCTTTCGTGTTGGGGCAACATGCTGATATTCTTTATGAATTCGAACCTGCCTATGTTCACTTTTCATCCAATCTAAACATTGGTGCCTGAAATTTGTTCTTTTGGGCTTGATATCCATTCCATGTAACGTTTTTTGTGTTTTCAATTCGTTCCATTTAAAGTATCTCAAGGTTTTAAGTGAAACTTTATAAAGAGATCTATAACATTCAGTCAAATTAAAAAATTTACTGCAATTGTTAGTCCCCTTGTATGTGAGTTAACCTCGTCAATATTCTTCATTAGTAATGCCAGTTACTGTGGTACATGAGATTTTTGCTTCATAGTATATTCTGCTATGTGCTTATTCTACTAAACTGTGCAGCAACCAACACTTGGTATTTTTTATGCAGATAAGCTAACAGAATTTCCATAGGTACTATGGGGACTGTTGTTGATGCAGCAATCAAGGTATTTCATGAATCATGTTCCATTTTTTGTATTAGATGTGTTGTTTTTTTTGTTTTTCAATTTTTGGTCCAAATTTGAGTTGACTTGCTTAAAGAAAAAAAAATAGAAGTTCCCCTCCACATCTTTACAGGATGTGTCGCACATGCAGGCCAAAATCAGCAATAAGAACCATAATTAAAATCTTCCTTTAATTTTTTGTGTGAGGCAGTCTTCTCATTTGCAAGTTTATAGCCAGTGAAGTTAATCTTTTTATATGTGCAGAAGTTTTAAACATAAGCAATGATTTAAAACTTGTGGACACTATATGTTCAGTCGAGTTTGAATTATAAAATGCAAAATTCAGCTGCTTGGATTTCAAATTTGTTGGAGTAACCAAATAAAGGGCATTGTTATGACCGAACGGCCTGGAATGAACATTATTGCAGCTCTTCTTTTCTTGATATAGAAATGATTCTTGGTACTTAACTAGTTATGCATGTATCAAGTATTAACCAAGATTTCCTGTTATTCCTTTTGGTATTTAGAGTCTGAGACCATGGGCCTTACCCTGACATCAAACAGAGCGTCCCCTTTGTTTTAATTCTGGAAGGCATCTGGAATGTCAAATAAAATGTATTTTTAGACCTTCAAAGCCTTTTATTTGACTATTTCGGTTGATTATTTAGCATTACCAGCTGATTTTTCTTCTTGAGTTTGTGGAGCTTTCATCTACAATTAATTAAAACAAGCAAGTTGCACACAGATGTCCATCCCAATGAACTTGCAAATTTACATAATTCGTTCTGGTTCAGGTTGCAAATGGAAGTGCACACACCAACAAGAAGGTTACTGTTGTTTTTGTTCTAGGTGAGTGCTTTAGTTTCAAAATATTTTTATGCATGTAAATTGGTTTCAGAAGTTAGTCTCAGTATTCAAACTTAGAGAATTTTTAGCCTGAGTTTATACCATTATCTTCTCTAGCTCACTGTAAATTTGAAAAGCTTGATTTCCTGCAAAAAGTTATTATTACTCAGCATTCTATGCTGATGCTATCCTGACGTGTTTGTTGTCTTTTGCTCTTTAAACTCGAGCAGGTGGCCCAGGCAGTGGTAAGGGCACTCAGTGTTCAAATATTGTTGAACATTTTGGTTATACTCATCTCAGTGCGGGTGATCTTCTCCGAGCTGAGATAAAATCTGGTTCTGAAAACGGGTACGAACTTATTGTGGCATCAATACAATTTATTGTATAGATTTGTATTCTCTTCAAAAAGAAATAAATATAACTTTATATATTGAATGTGGTTAGTTGCTTCCTCGACCAATGCTTTTATTCTCATCTATATGTTACTACCCCAAACTCTTGGTTTCAGGAAGTTAGTAACCTAGTGATTCTTTGTTGTGAACCAATTTGTTGATCTGAAACTTTGAGGTTGATTCATGATATTCTTATCTGTAGTTAGTAAGACAATTATGGTCGCTTTGTTGAATATGAAGTGCTTTTGGTTTCTTCTGAAGTCTCTTTAGAAAATTGATGGTAACCCTGAATTCGCGTATCAGTTAGATTCCTGATGTTGTGGGTTCTTTAACTAACTTGGTTTATGATATGTAGGACAATGATTCAGAACATGATTAAGGAAGGAAAAATTGTACCTTCTGAGGTAACAATTAAGCTTCTCCAACGAGCAATACAGGAAAATGGGAATGACAAGTTTCTTATTGATGGTTTTCCTCGTAATGAGGAGAACCGTGCGGCATTTGAATCTGTAGTAAGTCTTCCTTTTACCTCTCCCCATCTCTGTATATGTCTGTGTGTGTGTATGTATCTTGTCCTTTACCATCACTTGTGCATTTATATTTGTATATTTCCTTCTATTTCTATTTATGATGTGTGGCTCTATGTACTTAAAGCATATATTACAGTACCATTATCATTTTGTAGCATATCCTTCGCTATGCTTGAATTTATCATGCATTTAAGAATTTTTTCTGCCTGACCTGTTTCAAGGGCTGATTTAAGCTATTTGTTTGAGGATGCTGCAGAGGAATATAGTATGTGATCATGAATTGTCCAGAAGATCCATGTTTTTACCTACTGGCTTCTCTTTTTGCAGACTGGCATTGAGCCAGAATTTGTACTATTCTTTGATTGTCCAGAGGAGGAAATGGAGAAGCGTCTGTTGAGTAGGAACCAGGTTACATAATTTATTCTTTTCTTATCAAATTATTGAGCCTCTTTCTGTCTCAACTTTTGTCTTTATTTGTTTTACCTCATTTGTCTAACTTTTCCCGCAGGGAAGAGAAGATGATAATATTGAGACAATAAGGAAGAGATTTAAGGTTTACATGGAATCAAGTCTCCCGGTGATTGACTACTACAAAGCTAAAGGGAAGGTCCGAAAGGTAATCTTATCACCAAGTGTACCTTTTTTTACTTGCATTCTGAAGTTGGATATGGCAATTGATGTTTCTTTTGGTTTAGATTGATGCTGCAAGACCAATTGAAGAAGTTTTTAAGGCAGTCAAAGCAGTTTTCACCCCAGAGAGTGAAAAGGTAAAGCAGCATTCTGATGGTTCCAGCAACTGGTGAAGAAAAGTGTAGTTAAATAAGGGGCATATTGCCTCAGTGACAATGCACGACTATATTTAGTGTAATATAACAAAAAATCCATATTTAAAGCCTAAGCAACTGGGAGAGGCAGAAGCTAATTAGAGTTCTTAGTTTTAACAAAAGTATGTGTGTAAATTAGATGCTGTTGGCTTATGCATTACCATTTTAATCTGATAGCTATTCTTATTTATCCTTTTATGGACATGATTTTCTGAGACCACTCCAAGAATTTAATTTACAGTATATTTATATGTGAATTTAAATAACATGGTAATTTAGAAAGTTCTCTCTGCGTCAGAAAATCAGCTGAAGGGAATTTGCAATGTTTGCTAGTAGTATTGCGTGCATTCTTTTCCACCTTGTTGATATACAATAAATTTTTCTTTCCTTGTTTGTGACAGGTTGCTGCTTAAAGATGCTACACGGTGCATCATATTGCATCAAATCTCATTGTAGGTACTGATTTACTAAATACGTCAATATATGACAGTGTTTTATGATTGGAAAGAAGTTCTTGAAAATTTTACTCCATATATCAAGTTATCAGAGATTGGTGCTTTATGTTCGCTGCATAACTCACTCACTTGAATGATTTAACGACTTTGTTGAAGATCAAGTGATCAGAGATTGGTGCTTTATGTTTGCTGCATAACTCACTCACTTGAATGATTTAAGGACTTCACTGAAGAACATACATATGCATATGTTTTTCCTTTCACCTGACTGCCACCATTTCTGTAAATCTTTATTGCTCAAACATGAATCTTTTGATTTTGTTCGTTCATGACACTATATTCATCAATTAAATACAAGCATATTCCTTGTCGCCTTCCATTCAGCCATCATTCTCTTATTGCATGCTGAAACTGTATAGATTTCTTTTCTGCAGGTGGTTCTGAAATATATGGCTTCAGGAATTTGATTTGCATAATCAGTGGATTTCTTCACCTAGAGGGAATACAGTTCACTATTGTCTTGATTATTTTAAGAACCATTAAAGTACAATTTAAAGAGGCTACTGCCTCTATATTGTTACTTAAATCTACAGGTTTGATGAGGTTATAGCCTTTAAATGGTTGTTGATTGAAAGACTGAATTCTCTTTATAAGATTCATAATCTCACAGTGACAACGCATGTTTGATTTATTTGGTTCAAATTTGGAAATGGAGCTGTGGTGTGTGGTTATAAATATATAATGGGGAAAATAATTCAGATACATATTAACATAAACCTAGTTATGCGGATGGACTTCTCCTGCTTTCATCTGATAAGGCAGAATGCCTATGAAAGCAATTCAATTTCAGACATAGAATACAAGCATTAAGGGGCCCTACTCAACAGTTAAAATATGCACGAAGGCAAAGCCTAATCTTGGGGTAAACCATCAATTGTTTACAAGACTTGCAACCACAAAAGTTATGTGAAGAACTAGCAGCTATTTCAAAAATACAAAGAGTGAAACATCAAACAAATATGATACCATTCTCCTGGATGGTATCAAGAATAATTGCAAGTCTGCCCTCGACGCGTTCATTCTTCTTGAGCTCATATGCAATTGCGTGGACATCAGCTTCCTTTGATCGCTCAGCAATCAATTTTCCAATAACTCTGCATGCATTGTTGTCGGTAAGGGATGGCAATGTGTTCCTCAGATCCTTGGCATTTGTGGTAGCAACAGATATCACTTTGCTGGTTCCCCGATGCATCACTTTTGCATGAACAAATCGTTTTGAGAAGAATACATTGAGTAGAAATGGTCTCATATACATATCCGTCCTTTGTTTCCATGATTTCCTATTGGGCTTCTTAGCAGCTTCACTGCGAGATCTCCGTGTCCATGCAGCTTGCACAATCAAGCCCTTCAAATGTTGAGACAAGATCAGATTATATGCCCTCAGAAACACAGCAGGATAACATATAACGGTTCAACCATACATGACAAGACATTTCTAAGCATGGAGCCCTAGCCCCTGCAATCTATGATTCAATGACATGGGCAGATCCATCTGTTGGCATTTGTCAAGATAAGGACAAATGGTATGCTTTAGTCTCTCATCATCAACAACCCCCATGTCCATCACCTTTCCTCAATTTAACATCAAGTCTCTTCATTGTTATCTACGCATATTCAAGTACAACTAGCTAGAATTCTTACATAGTAAGCACAGTAACTTCATAGAAGAAAGAGCATATATCCCATCAGTACAACAATGGACTGACCATTTCCGCCCGACAAAAATCAAGAAAACAGCGCCGCATTTTCAGAAGCTATCAAAACCCCAAGAAAAGAAAAAAAATCGTCCTCAGTTGTCATTGAAAAAAATACCGCATTCAATTCAGAACAAACGCAAACATCAAAGCAAAAATAAATTCTCATTCGGACTAGCGACAAAGAGATTAGCGGGAAAGAATACCTGGTTGAGAGTGAGAGGTGAAGGGGATGGAATTGAAATAGGGGGAGTAAGAAGTTTGATGTCGGGAAACGAAGAGGACCATGAGAGAGAATTGGGTCCGTCTCGTCTTCTACTTGAGAAAAGCTCCGAAGAGAGAGAAAAAGATGAAGGTGGGTAAGATACGGAGACACCCATTTCTCCTTCTGCTGCTTCGTTAGGTGCAGCGAAATTTGCTCATATAGCTGGAGTGTGGATGTGATATTTTTTGGTATGGCTGATGGGCCTATATGCATGTCGGAATACTGATCCACATACAATAAATGAAGCCCACTTCTAACCACTCTATTCTCAACAAATGCTTAAGATGAATCATATTCTGATTCCAATTTCAAAACTTTCTCCCATATAAATCACCCTAAACATATATCTCTTCTTTTCCTTTTTCATGTTTTGCGTGAATCTAAATCACCACTATCAATATTTAAAAATATGCAAATTAAAATTGATAGTGTCCTTAAATGTATCTTGATTTTGATTACTAATTGAATTTAAATATAGAAAAAAATATGGAGATGGTTGAATTTGTTGAGATAGTTGAAATTTACAAAATATTTATATTCAAATTAGTTTGAATGTGTGAGGTAAGAGATCCCAATACCATAAATATTAATAATGGATGATTGGCATTTCAAAATTCAAATGAATGAGGTTCAAAATCTGATCTAAATGCAGACACAGCACATACAAATTTTAAAATTACATATACCTCTCATTCTGAAATTGGAGGATTGTTGATTTGACCACGCCATACTCGTAATTTTCATTGAACACGAAACAGTATAAGCAAAAGGTCTTCCTTCACTTCAAATTACAACTTCCCCTTTGACCATTCCCTTCCAATTCCAACTTCTTGACTGCTCCTCCGATTAATTCATTATATTAGCTCAACGTGCAAGATCCGCCCATCTCTCTCTCTCTCTCAATACACACACCACGCACCAACACACATATATATAGTTCATGATGAATTAGGTCTGCAATTCTCAAGAAGAAGAAAGAGTTCAACTAAGTAAAAGAGAAATCACACGATACCCAAAAATGGCCATTATTTGTTTAAACCTCCTCAAGAAATTCTACGGCGTCGAAGACCGCTGTCCGGCCGCCGCCATTTATGACGAGAGCAGCCAGTGTTGCGCCGTATGCCTGGACGACATCCGCGGCGGCGATAGTTACCGGGAACTGTGGGAGTGCGGGCACTGCTACCATTCCAAGTGCATTGATTTGTGGTTGCGCTCGCATTCCACGTGCCCGCTCTGCAGAACGAAAATCCCTCAGCCTCAGATCATTTCGGTGCATGGAAATGAGTACTGTGAGCGGATCATCAATGCTTTCATCTCTACTGTTGTATTGGGGGTTGAGGATTTTCTGCGGAGACTCTGCAATCCTCCTCTTAATCATGAACTCACCTCCATGTTGTGTCGGAACATTTAGGTCTATCATTTTAGTTATTTGATTGTTTGTATTTGTATCAATTCTTTATATTAACTTATAATTAATGTAATATGTTCTGTGGTAAAAATAAAGTCTATCATACGAGAAATAAATATATATATATATATGTAATATTGTGGAAATATTATAATTTGAACTATATATATTTTCAATTCTCACGCAAAACCCAATACAAAAACAAAAACTCACTCGCGAATTCTGGAAATTGAAAATTGAGATTGAAACGGAATTGTTTTCCACCAGACCCAACGAAAGAAAAATTACATAACCAACTGATCAAACTTCAGAATTGAGTCCAAACATATATAGTAATAATAAGACATAGTAATGGTGCATTATGGGTGAAACATACATTTGAACCGCACAAGTCCAAAGCCTAATTTAATTTTGTCCGGGCACAATGTTGCATCATGTGGAAACGGTTGTAGGGCGGAATCCGTGTCTGAGCGCAGCCTCCAGGATTCTCTTCACGTCGAAAATGGTGTCACCACACTCGTGCACGTCCCATCCTTCTAACGCGTGCACTATTCCAGCCACCCGCCAAGCACTCATTACTCTTCTTGGCAGCCAATTCTGTTGAACAAGTACAAGGACAATCAATAGTTAAACGGACCAATCACGTGACAAGTAAGAATATAATGTGTGTGTGACGGTAGATGCTAACCTCACAAGAGTGGAGATTGTGGAGGGAAGGGGGAGCCAGCATAGACGGCGTATGGTAGTAGAAGGCGTCATTGCGCGTTTTCTTTGGAGGGAATTGAGAGAAAGGAATGAAGAGAGTTCCTTTCGGTGCATTCAGCTGTTCATCATCTGAAACTCCATCTCCAACTATCCATACCTGCAAGCATTCACCAATTTTACATTTCTTCTTTGAGAAAGAAAGAAAGGGAATCAAAATAGGCCTATTTTTGACTCTCTCTTGTTTCTAGTATTTGTATTTCCTTACCTTTTGAGTGAAACTTTTCGCGACTATCACTTTATTCTGAGTCACTGCAGATAGTTTGAGCTTCTCGTTCTCGTAGAACGTCGCCACCTGAATGCCCTGCTGGCACAGAGCGCAAACAATGGCATAAGCAACTTTTGAGAGGCTGCCTCTGAACAAGATTTCAGTTGTGCCTTTGGGAATGCTGTTGAGTACAAGAGCAATTGCCAGGCTACTTCCGTCCACTATGTTGATACTTAGCTTCGGGTACTTTTCTATGAAAAGTGCTCCATTTCTATTAAGTTCCTCACCCTGCAAGATTATTGTTTATTTTGAGTTTCTTGACAGTAAAAGATAGGTTGACACTGCGGAAATAGCAACTAAGGACTGCTGTTCTTGCCTGATTTAGTAGGCCTAGGCTTAAAACCTTGGCACCTCTTGATTCAGCCTCGAGTATGGCTTCTTCAATCAGGTCATTGATAGCTTGTGCTTGCCATTTTAGTGAATACTACATGTAAACATCCACATTTAACTTTCAAGTCATGAAAACGTGCAACCCACCAAATTATAGAAACGTTACCTGTATGCTGTATCTTGGGATTGCCCAAGCCTGCAACTTGAATTTGTCAAACGCATTTCTTTCGACGATAAACTTCCGTTTGAAGATGAAAGTCAGCATCATCGACCAACATGTTAGGGGCCACATGTACCATTTGGGGCTCTGAGGCCTTGAGGCAAAAGAGGCCAGTCCAAATTGGAGATGGAAGATGGATTCTGGTGTGGTCAAATGTGTTAAGTGCACGACGTCAGGACAATCTTCCTGCCTCTTGAGCGCCGTCTCGTATAATGCATCGGATGACTTGTCCACGGTGCCATGAATGTAGTCATAGAACGGCATGAACAACGAGTAGTTCGTTCGAAATTGCGTGTGATGCAAAGAGTGAAACCTGTAATTTGCCAAATATTAGCAACAAGATCAATGTTCTATATTACGATAAGGTTAATTCATCAATCATGTTTTACATTACAAATTTTCCCTTAAAACCGAGCGGTAGTAAGGGAACTTGTAACGTAAAATAGGATTGCATCAAGTATTTGAGCCTCGGAGTTTTATTAACTTACGAGGGCGTATACATCAAGTAGTGGAGGAAGTGGCCCATGTTGTTCATGAGATCGATGTAGGTGATGTAGCCGAAGACGGAGGCCAAGGACGCCGTCCCATTCAGCACTGTTCCAAGAAGGGGAATTGCGAACAGCACAAAGTATGATATGTGCTCAGCAAAAGGATGTATAACAGCTGCCCACACCACAACAAACACTTGTTAAAATATACCTAAATTTCAAGAGGTGTCAAGATGCAATTTATTTTTTTGAAATTGAGGACTTCTTTTGTAATTCTTTTGAAATTAAGGAGTTCTTGTGTAATATGTTTGAATTAATTATTATCCCGTGTCAAGGCATTGGAGGATTGTGTGTTTGTGTGTGTCCAAAAATAGGAATAAATAATTTAAAATTTAATATTTAAGGTAATTAGTAAGTATAAAGTGCATAACCGTAGTAGATATAGAAATAAATTTAAATTATTTTACTAACTAATTTATTTAAAAGAAAGGGTGAATTTTTTTTTGGACAAATATAAACAATGATACACTTACATAATATTTTAAATAAAAAATAAGAGATAATTTCTTAAGTGGGAGAACATAATTTATATACAACTAAAGCAAAATAGGATTATATTCTTTTAAAAATAAATAAATAATAAATAATTTAAACTTAAAATGAAAGAATCAATAAGTGTAAAGCATAAAAGTATTATTAGATATCAAAATAAATTTTAAATGATATACTTATTTAAATTTAAATAAAAATTATTATGCAACAAAATAGAATTTAAAGAAACGATCCAAATATGTGAATACGTGGCGCCTACTTAGATAGCTTTTATGTTTTTGTTTTATTATAATATAGAGATTTCAATGGGTGTGAGCGTGATTACCCAAAACGGTATAATTTCTCAAAATATTGAAGAATTCTTTATAATATGCTTAAACTTGAGGGGGTGTAGTGTAATTATTAATTATTTAAATTAAGAAGAAAGAATTGCTTACAGGTGATGGGCTCGGTGACAATGGAGGAATGGTGGTGAGAATGGTATCTAGAATAGAGATAGTGATGGTGCAAGGCTCTATGTAGCCAATAGTAGATGTACTCCACAGGGCCAACGTGCAGCAAGATTGTGATAATTACACCATCAGTCCTCCAAACTGGCAGGAAAGCTGGCTTTCCCAGTATAGTGTTGAAGAAGTACAACAATATTCCATTCAACAAAATTTGGTCATCCCTACACACACAAACCAATTCTACTTCACATTTATGCCTCTCAACTATAATCAAATTATAAAAATCACCTCTAGTATTTGAATAATTATGCTATTGCCTTGCCCTTTGTCAGGGGCTCGGATATGGATCTTGTCATGTCAGTAGTGGAATTTACATTGTGCTGACATAACATGACTCTATATTTTCACGTTTAATGCATGTAAGAAAAGTCAGGTAAGCGCTTAGCTTTTCGCTAATCTCGGTAAAGTAGGTTGATTAAATTACTAGTGCTCGGTATGTGATTTTTGCTAGACGTAAAACTCATCGAATGTTTTATGGGTACGGTACATAAATAACAACTGTATATGGGTATTTATTGGTTATGTGTTTGAATAAGCTAATATTTATCTATTGATAGGCCTACTTGATATATTATTAATTAATAATACAAATACAATCTAATCTATTTTTATATTATTTTATTGATTCCAACAATAAAACAATTCTAAATTTATCGACTCGATGGAGGGATAAATTTGAAATTTCAAATTATATCTAATTTTCATGAGAAAAATAAACATTATATATATCAAATTATTAAAACATTAGTTGATTAAACAAACACAACGTAAATATTATTATTCCACATAGAAACACGACGCACCGAAAGGCTTTCCTAAGAAATTGGGTAGTAAGTTGGACCCAAAACCCAATCAAAAAGAGCGTAAAAATGGTTAGATCTCGATTCTTGACAACAACTTATCCTAGATAGTAGGTAGGAGAAGAAAATTACCAGTTGCTTTCTCTGTCCACCTGTTCAAATTCAATACTCCTGTGGACAATCCTGTTGTTGCCTTTGGCTGTTCGGTAACGAGAAATGGATATCCATATCTGGTTGTGAAGAGCCCTCCACAGTAGGAATGGGATTATGAGCAAGTTTGTGTAGTCCCTCTCCTTTTCCCCTTCTGTTGCTGCTCTGTATATGCTTTGCATTCCCCATGGAGCCAATATTATATACTTCAACACATTAATTAAAATTCTAATTAATTCATTACCAACTCAATTTTTTTTCTTTTTTTTTTGTAATTTGCAAAACCCACAAGGATGCAAAATACAAAAATCAAACACGGGCGTAAAAACTTTTCAAGAACGTCTCGTCAATCAAAATTGTTTTTGATTTTATGTTGGTGTGCAACAAATACAAAATCAAACACGACTCGTAAAAACGTATAAATTAAACATGTTGAAATGAGAGGTTGGTGTGTTTGTAAGAAATGAATGAATGCATGGGAAAATTAAGGTTAGAAGTACCTTGAAACTACCGAGGTGCTTCCAAGGCCAGTCAGTGAGGAATCCTGGTTTTGTAGCCATTAGTTGTCTTTCTCCACTGATCTGCCACTATTATTATTACTAATTTTCAGTGCTCTTCTCTTTCTGGGTGTGTGCTGTGCTACTGGCTATATATATATATAGACGGATAATTCTTACACACAGTAGGTGTGGTAATACCAAATGTATGGTGCATGGATTATACATGTAATAATTAATATCTTAGCTAGCTAGGAGTCTGTCTCACAATCTTTCATTATTAATTCCTCTATAAAAATGTTTTATTATTTTATTAATTTTCTTTTTTGGTTTTTAATTATAAATGAAGAAGAAAATTATTTTAATACATAGAAATAAGAGAATGTTAGAGATTTGATCATTTGATTAATTAATGACTAAATTACATCAATATCCTTGAAATTTGTTTTAATTACGAAGACATTCTTATTAGACTGAAATTATTGAAACAACAAATATGTCCTTACAAAGAACTAGCATACAGAGCGAGACCATCAAATTGTCATTCTCCGAAATTATTTCATCCTAAGGTTATTTTGGTCCAAAGAATTATCAAATTATCAGAAAAAATCAACAAAAAAAAAAGGTCATATATGGCAAAATTACGAATTTCGCAATGTTAAGATGGTAAGTTGATACCAAAAAAAAAAAATCAATAACAAAATGTAAAAACAGACATAATTCAAGTAGCAAAATGTAATTTACCCTATTATTTATTTACTTTGTTTTATTTCATAACATTATAACTTGAGAATAAAATTATAAAATTGCAAAAGAAAAATTTATTTTTTTCGCCTCTTAATGGGAAATGTTTAGATATCAGCGAACATAGCATATTCGATCAGTGTGTATAATTAATTAATGGGAAAAATGCAATCAACCCCCTTGTGATATTGCAAATGAGCAAATTACTCTGGTATGAAAAATAAATGGCGATTTATCTCCCTGTATTTTTTAAAATACAACAATTTATCCCCTCTATGATTTTTAAAATGAAGCAATTTACCTCCCTGTATAAGGAGGTAAATTGCTTCATTTTAAAAAATACAGAAGGGTAAATTGTTATAATTTTTTTCATAGAGAGTTAATGTGCTCATTTTCAATACCATTGGGAATAAATTGCTAGTCACCCATTAATTAATAGTACGGATACCTGAAATTAATACGATTTATTTTATTAAGAAATTGATAGCATTTGCTGATGTAAATTCAACACCAGATTACACCCAAACAGTTCCTACTTTTCTTAACCCCTAACCTCTAACTCTGCCTACCTTCTATTCTTTCATGCATCTTTTCTTTTTTAACTATTATTTTAATTTTTCCTTATATATATATATATATTATCCATTTTGAAACCCATATTTTCAAAACTAATTATCTTAATTATATGGCTCATAATCACTCATTATAAGATAATTAAAATTAATTAATTAATTAAATGGGAGTATTTATATTTTTCATCATAATTAGGGGGACCATGCTCGTGATTTTTTTAAAGCAATTAAATTCATTAACTAATCACATGATAGATTTTCTTCATATAGCCTACATCCAATAATTTAATCCCATGATTAATTAAATAGTGAGTCACTTTATATCTACACATAAAAATATCAATTAATAATTTAATATATCATTGAATGCCAATCGAATTATAATAAAAAAAGGGTTGTGCTTACATCTTCTTTGAAATAATATTTTGTTTTTAAATAAAAAAAATCAGTATTTATACCTGACCTCCTTCTGTTATGAACTAATACATGTAGCACACTCAGACTTGTCTGCATAATTAATTTAGATTCAAAATAATAATTATTATTTTAATAAATATATATCAATAACAAAAAAAAAACTAATTAAAAACTATAAGAAAATTATGAAAATTTATTGAAAAAATTTAGAGAATAAAAAGGGATGAAAAAAAGAGAGAGAGAGAGAGAGAAAGAGAATAGATATTAATAAAATAATTAAAAATTTGACAGACCAAATAATTGAAGAGTGCTCTTCAATTATATAAAGGTATAAATTAAATGAGAAATACTGAAATCAACAAAAAAAAATACATAAAATTCTATTTTACCTCTCATTTAATATTTTTTTTATGTAATAATTTTATATTTATAGAGAATAAATATATTATATATGGAGAGAGAGTGCGGTTAATATCATTATATTTTGTATAAGTATAGACTTATTATATGATAGTATTAAATGAGGGATAAAATTAAAAAATTATATAATTTTTTTTGCTAATGTCGATATTTTTTATTCAAATCTTAATGAAAAAAGATTAGTGAATTCATAGTTTCATATTTATCAGGAGACTTAAGTCCTAACAATAATATATTAAGACATTATCCAAAATAAAAATATTAAAAACATGGGAAATGAAGCCGACACATTTCT
Source organism: Sesamum indicum (assembly GCF_000512975.1). Lineage (NCBI taxonomy): Eukaryota > Viridiplantae > Streptophyta > Magnoliopsida > Lamiales > Pedaliaceae > Sesamum > Sesamum indicum. The sequence continues at coordinate 14,303,549 of NC_026145.1, read as the reverse complement.
TTAAGACATGTTAAGGGTACTCGTGTCTCTCGACTTGGAATTATTCGCGTCACAAAATAATTTAAATCTTTTAAATATTATTATTATTTCATCTCAAAAAGAAATATTATTTTGATTCGAACTATTCTTTTTGTGAAATTATGATAAATTTTAAATTTAATATAAATTTATTTATAATTATTTTTATGTATTTAAATCCATCCATCCAAATACAACGTATCCTAATCAAAATCATTTTCCTTTGACTACTTTCTTATTAGTGTGCCACACACACACACACACACCATGAATATGCATTCCGCCAACACAAGTCTCCTTTTAATTGTCTGCAACCTTACGGGAGATCGGATCGTATTATAATTTGTTTTTTCTTTTTGTTCAATTAATAAAATAACTAAATGAAAATTGATATGTACTCTCGATTTATTGAACAATGACTTATTATAGGTCAAACAATTTTTTTCGAATTAAACTACCCTTATAACAGTGAAGGTATACCATTTCACATGTATTAACATGTGAAGACGTATCAGGGTAATTTAATCATAAAAAAATTATTTAACCTGCAATAAGTAAGTAATAAATCAATCGAGTGTTAATATAGATTCTTTCTTAATTTTTTTTTTATTAATATCAGCAAATTTGATGAATTTTGACTGAATTGAGGGACTTATTTATTAGATATAAAAAAATTTTAAGAATACTATACATAATTTCTCAAACTACAAAAAATTTAGGTGTAATTATATCAAACCTCATATGAGGGGTGGGTAGTTAGTTCTTTTATTTAAGTTGAATTCGAACCTATCAGTATTAGTTTAAGACTACAACGGCAGATAAAAGGGACATCTGATGGTCCAAGGTAAGGTCACGTGGATCCATAGAACCCACCTACAGTGTTCTTTCACGTTTGCTTCATGAATATGTTGTTTAACGCAATATGCATGACTTTGGACCATCCAAATTCAACAACCGTGTTGTGTTGGGATCGTATGTATGATAGTCTAAGTAATGACAGGATTTGGTAAGAAAATAATGTAATTAAGATAATTGATCTGGCAATAATTAGGTTAGCAGATACTTTAAATAGTAATTTGTGCAGCCTACCCTTCTATTTCTGGTCAATAATTAGGATTATTGAGCAGGTGAAGTGTGTCTTTCATCGTACAACATCCCCATTTTTAGATTCTTTTTGTTAATTACTATGGGTAGGGAAGTGTCTATTCGAGTTTTAAATAATGGGACAAAATGCTGTATATATATTAAAGGATATATTGCAATGGGAGCTTTTATGATATTTGGGATAGTTACATATATATTTTAATTATTTGAAAAATATCAATATTTTTCTGATGTATGATAAAATTATGTAATTATCTTATAAAAGTATGAAATTATCGATTTTGTCCGTACTGTATTTTTTTCTTTCTTAATAAAAAAACCATACAAAGTGAATTAAATTTTTTTGATTCCTTTTATAAAAAAATTATCCACTTAATTTATAAAAAAATTTAAAAAATAAGTAAAATTACAATTTGTAGTGCTGGAACTCCATGTGAAAGAAGAGTTTTGGAGGGAGTAGTGAGAGCAGAGTCACATAATGCAAGAACAATTGAGAGGGCCTGCCCACTGCTTTGAAAACCCAAATTGCCAAAATCTGGCTAACAAAAAACAAACCCTGTTGCCAAAGCTTAATTCCTACTGTCTAAAAATGAATGCAAACAAGGCGGAAATGAAGGCTTTGTTTGGATTTGTTACTTTGCATTTTTCGAGACAAGATAAAACACACTCAATATTTATTTTTATATTTTTATACCTTATCTGCATGTTTTTCTATTTTTCAACTTTTTATATATAATATATATATATATATATACATAATATAAAACAGACATGATTTGACAATAAACAGTAATTTTTGTCTCCCAAAAGTACAACATTAAACATAAAATATTTATATATAAAAATATATAATTTGACAATGAACAGTGATTTTTGTCTACCAAATCCCAACATCAAACCTACACCACTTATTTTAAAATATTTTAAATTTTCCCAAAATACAAATTCAAACATATTATCTATTTTTAACATACACTCACTTATCTCTATTTTTCTCTCTCTGTTTCCAAAATACAAAACAAAATAATTAAAACACAAATCCAAACATAATGGAAGAGTTTGGGTGGGAACACTTGTTTCTGTTGCATAAATGAAGGGTTTCCCACCCGAACACTTGTTTAGGTTGCATAAATGAAGGGTTTGGGTGGGAACACTTATTTCGGTTGCATAAATGAAGGGTTTGTGCCCAACATTCTATTCGGTGTTTGCTACCAAATTTTTCAAAAATTCAGTTGCCATTATGATTAAATCTTTTACGCCACATGAAAAATTACTTATTTTTTCTTATATTGAAAATTTTATTTATATTTATTCAAAAGACTTTATAATTTGTTTAAATAAGTTAATAAAAAAACTGGTTTATACTTAATATTTTTATTCATTTAATTTTAATTTTTTAGTTTATTTAAGTTCAAACCTCGCACGATTTTTTCAACACAAATTCATATATGTTCAATTATTTATTTGTATATAATAAAATATAAACTTATAAACCATTTAAGTAAGTTCATAAATTTAGATAGTCTTATTAAATTTTAATTTGGCATGTCACAATAAAAAATATTTAAGTTAATTAATTAGTTTTGAAAAATATTAAAACTCTATATAATCCATGTTGGAAAATGGAAAATGTTCAATTTGATTCTTTATTAATCTAAAAAATTAATTTTTTTAGATTATTCATAATTACTCATTTTATTCTTTAAATTTTAATTATCCAAAATTATTATTTTATTTTATTAAAAATACAATTTTCTTTTAGATTAAAAAATCGAGCTTACTTATATTAAAGACAATAATTATTCAAGCATTTGTTATTGCATAGAAAGAAGAAAAGTTTCCATTTCGGGCCGACGGGCTTGTAAATTGGATTCAATTGCCATTCCTGGGCCCGATCATTCTTTTTCTTGAAACTCCGCCACTGATTCGATCACTTCTTCTGATTGCTGCCTCTTGATTTACATTGAAAGACTTCCTGCTAATCCTGTTTTTTTTGTTTTTTGGTTAATCATCTATATAGGGTTTCATGCGAATTACTTTGAGGACTATGTTTATCTGATTTCGACTGGAATTGCATGAGATTAAATGCTGATTTACGTTTAGTAATCCTGGTTTTGTTCATTGCAGTTTTTGATCTACCCACTTAAGGTAGGTGTACAGAATTCTTGGAATATGTTGCCATTTTATGATTTGGGCAAGTGAACTACAAACATCAAGCGGGCTTGGTTGAATTCGATTACCAGGTAACTGAAGATTTTCGTGGCATTAATGCAGTTTTCTTGATTCAGAATTGTACTATATGTGTTTTTTCTGGATATATACTGGTGATTCGTGTAGACGATGTGTGTGCTTGATTTCTAAAAACATGTGATATTTGTTTCGGGTGAATAACAATTTAGTCAATGCGATATTGAAAATTAGCATATTTCCCCCTATGAAAAAAATATAGCAATTTAACCCCTTGTACTTTTTAAAATAAAGCAATTTACCTCCTCATACCCTTGTACTTTATTAAAATAAAGCCTTATACTGGGAGGTAAATTGCTTTATTTTAAAAATCATAGGGGGGGTAAATTGTTGTATTTTAAAAAATAAAGGGAGGAAAATCACTATTTATTTTTTCATAAGGGGATAATTTGCTCATTTGTGATATCACAAGGAGTTGTTTGCATTTTTCCCTATTTGTTTCATATTGTTAGTATGAAATTTGTGTTTCTTTCTATGGCGAATGTATGTCCTTAATCTTGAGGTAGCATGAATGAAATTAAAACAATTGAAACGTATAATTGTTGACATTTTAGTTTATACTATCAAATTTTCGTTTTCTAAAACTTTGAAGATAGTAATGTGTTACGGTGATAAGCGTAATTGATGACCACAAAGTTTGTCAACATGACGAAGCTTGATAAGTAAACAATGCTTGGCCACAAGTAATAGATCACCTTCAGAAGTTGACAACTCTTCCATCACATATATTATTGAATCACTGGCGAAAACCATCGGTTTGTTAACTTTGTTTCATGGGCTTAACATTGGACTAGACAAGCACTCAAACTCGGTTCTCAAAATGCAGCATACCATATTACTTCCTTGAAGATATAGGCAGATTCCAGAAATATCATCTGAAATAAAATATTGTCTAGTTTGCCTTTTCCGCGGAAACTGTTAATGGACGGAATCCATGCTCAAGGCTGGCTTGCCAGATCTTTTCAATATCAAACATCATGTTTCCACACTCGTGCACGTTCCATTCTTCAATGCCATGCAGAATACCTGCTATGCGCCATGCGCTCATTACTCTTCTTGGCAACCAGTTCTGTCAGAAAGAAACTTGTGTTAGAAATTTGCCAATGAATTGGAGAACGACAGAAAAGAAGATTTCTCAAGATTACTACATTTGAGATCACATGATGTGTGTTTGCTAAAATTTGAACATTTTCATCCCTAACCTCACAAGAGTCAACATTTTCAAGATGCTTGGGAGCCAACATTGCTGGTGTGTTGTTGTATAAACAATCTTTGCGCATTTTCTTTGGAGGAAACTGAGAGAACGGAATGAAAACTGTTCCTTTTGATGCCTTGAGTTGTTCATCTTCCCTTAGTCCATCTCCGACTAACCATGTCTAAAGGAGTAACAGTTTGTTGTCAGCATAATTCCACTATCACGATAGGAAAAGAAAACTACTTTGCCTGTGGGTACCCAATGATATGATCTGTTGACCATGAAGTTAAGAAGTTGGAGAAGAATGCTAACCTTTGACAGATTGTGTTTAGAGAGGACCAAATTATTTCCAGCATCACAGCTAAGCTTTTCTTTGAGTTTCTTATACTCATTCTCGTGCAGTGTGAATACCTATTTGCAATTACAAAGACCAAACACGGCCAAAGCATCAGAGAGAATGTTATGCAATCACATTGTAAGTGCATTCACTCCCTCGTTTTAGGTAAGCTAATTGTTCAGTCATACTGGGATTTTTCCCATTGCAGTCTTCTTTCATAAAATTGTTGTTCTTTGATCCACTTCTAATACAGTTCTGTCATCGATTATTGACTTTTGAGTGTTGCCAACTCCAAATTTTAGGAACTAATAATTTATCAAATATCTAAAGATAATGTTTAGAGCACTAAAAAAATATTTGATGAATGCTAAGCTCAGATAATAGTACTCAATTTACAGAGTAACACCTGAGTTAAGCATATGCGGGTAAATTGCAAAATGATTGCCGTTTTATCCTATAATTTCCTCAAAGTACCCAATTAAAGATGTCGTAATAATTTTATTAAACTAATGGCTGTGATGGCTATGACAGTTCTATAAGCATACATACCTGGATTCCCCCTTTGCATAAGGCAAGGGCAATGGAGTAAGCAACCTTTGTCAGATTCCCTCGAAGGACCACTTGAGTTGTACCCTTAGGAATGCTATTCAGCACAATAGCAACCGCTAAACTACTTCCATCTACCAACTTCACTTTCAGCTGAGGTTGCCTTCTCAAGAAAAGTTCACCATTTCTATTAAGTCCCTCTTCCTGAATCACATGTACGAGTACAGAAATAAATAGATGCATTTTTGGGTTGACGCAAAACTGAAAATCATTATTCTTGGAAAAGGACAAGTAGCTTGTACAGCTTTTTCACTTGCCTGATTCAGTAGACCCAGGCTCAAAACCTTAACGCCCTTCTCCTCAGCTTCTAGTATAGCATCCTCAATCAAATTGTTTATTGACTCTCTCTGCCATTGCATGTAGTACTGCAAGAACGTGAAATTGATGTCAGATATGCTTTATTTTATACATGTTACCAGATAATGAAACCAATCCTTGTAATCTTTACTTGAATGCTGTATTTGGGGACAGCCCATGTTTGCAATTTTAGGTGTTTGAAGATGTTTCTCTCAACAATAAACGTGCGCCCGTATATCCAAGTGACCATCATCGACCAAAATGTCACAGGCCACATTAACCACAAGTACCACTTCGATTTGTGAGGCTCAGAAGCCAAGTATGCGAATCCCAAACGGAGATGATATATTGATTCTGGCGTTGTTAGATGAGTTAGATGCACAACATCAGGCGCCTCCTCCTTTCTAAGGAGTGAACTTTCGTATAATGCATCTGATGATTTGTCCATGGTACCATAGATGTAATCGTAGAATGGCATGAAAAGTGAGTAATTGGTACGGAACTGAGTGTGGTGCAGTGAGTGGTACCTGTTATCAGGGAATAAAGTGTTAGCTGCATTCAAATACATAAAGAAAACATCAAGCAAGTTATTTCAGTTGCAGCCGGTGTACATGCTATTTCTCTTGTTATCCGTTGATTAATTCACTTCTTAGCTCACTAGTTTTTATTTTCTGCTGAACATATCAAGAGTGTGTAATTATGCCCTGGTTGTAGTTTCTATAATAATTTGTTATTCACGTGGTAGGTCTGAAATAAATAAGCTTGGGACCAACCTCCAGACTGACATGTGCTCATATATTGACCCTTCTCTTGAAGTTCATTTTCAAGTTTGCTTTCAGATTTTATGTAATTGTAACATTTATGCTGCTATCTTTTCTTACTTGCTGTTGTCCCGGAGATCCACCAATACTTCACCGCTCCAATGATCGGTGGTCCTCAATTACCGGACTATTGTCATTGGAGGGTAATGTTTTTTTATACAACATGATAGCTGTATGTCTTTTCGTGTCACCCCTTAGAAAGAAGGAACATAGAATGACAAGGAAATTTAGAATCCACATGTCGAGGTTGTCTATAGTTCATGGACCGAAATGTAAAAGAGATTAGTCTTGGCAAACTCTATTTGACCTGTGATGACCATACAAATGTGATCTAATGAAATTTGTCTAGAGTGTTTTTGTAGATGTTCATTAACACACTGGTCAGGTTCATCAAATATTAATTAGAAATCTAGAATCATGGATATCTGAATTCTCATAGGAGTTTGTCTGGCATGAAGTAATGAGAGATCATGTTTCTCCTACTAATTATAACCAAAAGGAGGGACCATCTTATTGGCAGGAATTAATTGCCTAGAAAACAATTATATCGAAAAGCAGTTGGGTTTGGTTGCCATTGGCAGAAGATGGGGACTCAAGACTGTGTGACAAGAGACATTTTTTGGACCATGGGGGGCCAAGTTATAGTAAAAAGTTGTTAATCCTCGTTCAAAATTAATAATGACCAAACAAATAACCACATGGGACTTCCTCCATTATCAAACAAAATTAAGATAGTGAACTGAGTTAAGGAAATAATAAATCATTGCCTGTGATAAATAGTAGAATTTGTACCAACTTGAAATGGTGACCATAAGTCAGGGGGTTAAGATACTCACGAAGGTGTGTACATGAGGTACTTGAGCGGAGGAAATATGGAGAAGAGCCATTTAGGAATATGCTCAAAGTTGCAGTGGCCCATGTTGTTCATGAAATCAATGTAAGTGATATAACCAGCAAACGAAAGCAGGGAAGCAGTTCCCGTCCACAAAGTTGTAAGCAGTGGTATTGCAAAGAGCATAAAGTATGCTATATGCTCCCCAAATGGATGAATTACGGCTGCCACAAAAGGAAAAATAGGTTAATTCAATGATACATGTTAGTGATTCTATGCTGTGAGTGGTTTCAGTGTTTACTGTGCTGAAGAATTTCAAGATTTTGTGATTTATGAGAGGCATTTTGCAACAATGACAATAATTGCTTATACATCAATAGTTTTCGGGCCTCAATGATGTGTGCATTTATTCTGGAAAAATCAGCTGCAAGGATAGCAAAATAAATAAAGTCATGTACAAAGTGAAACCTTTTGTAAAGATAATTTAGTCAAGGCCTCAAAGGGTAACGGGGTTTATGTTTGTAATTGCTGTAACTTAAATTACATGTTTAAATAGATCCAGATCAACCATGATTTGAGAACTTGTGCATTTGTTCCGAATAGCAAAGACTTGGAATTACAGAAGGACTTTAACATGTAAACCAAATGAGTATTTGACACTCTAACAGAGTTAAAGAATGTTTGTTATTGAGAACCTTTTAGGCCGGCTGGGGACAATTCAAATCACTATTCAACATACAAGAAAGATATAGCTCACTGACCAACATGAGTCTACAGATACCATTATTTAGAACTTTGAGCTAAGGCGTTCATCATTAGTAATTACGATAATTACACTAACACCTTCTGTTGTTTAGGCATATTACTAAATAATGCCTCCACTTTGGAAAAACAATGTTCTGTATTCTAGTTTTTCCATCAGGGGAATCTGTAATATAAAATATGACTATGAATTTATGAGTGCAATGTAATTTTTCACCTAAGTACTTCCTTTTTAATATGTCTAAACCTCAACGGTGCCTATATAAGTATATTCCTGAGTAATTTCATGATGCTGGTACGGAAACATGATTGCTTACATGTAATGGGTTCAGTGACGATGGAGGAGTGGTGGTGGGAATGGTAGCGGGAGTAGAGGAAATGGTGGTGCAACGCCCTATGGAGCCAGTAGTAGAGAAACTCCACTGGACCTGCATGCAGCAAAATAGTCAAAATCACCCCATCTGTCCTCCACCAGGGCATATGATGAGCCTGTGTGATATACTTCTGCCCCACGTAGAACAAAATCCCATTGAATATAATCTGGTCATCCCTGCAAACCGTTTTCATACTTAAATTAGAATCGACTACTTTTCCCACAGAAAGTGAGGGGGGGGGGGGGGGGGGGGGGGGAAGGAGAGTACATGTTGAGGGAGAGAGTAGAAGCTACCAGTTCCTTTCTCTATCAACTTGCTCGAATTCAATGTTCTTGTCGACGATCCTGTTATTCCCCTTTGCCGTTCGGTAGCGAGAGAGCGAAATCCATATTTGGTTGTGCAGCATTCTTGATAGTAAGAAAGGGAATATGACAAACTGAGAAAAATCCCTCTCACTTTTATCCTTCACCATGTATGAGTATGTCGAGTGTATTACCCAGGGAGCCAATACCACATACTGTAACAAAAAATGAAATCAAAATATGTAATGCAATTAGAACACTTAGCTGCTTTTTTGCCCCTAAGTTTCTGTTGCATGACTAATGATAGAATCAAAAGGAGCTATATCTTTCTGGTATTAGGAGAAAGAAATGCTTGAGGAAGAGAAGACAAAAACCTTGAAGCTCCCAAGCCATGTCCATGGCCAATCAGTGAGAATTCCTGGTTTAGAAGCCATTGGTTGTTCCACTTGCTAACTGCTGCACAATCTCCAAATTGAGGAGCATTCTAGTATATATAAAGTATAAATATCCAGATTCAGCACAGTTGATTCTACACCTAACTGACACGTGGCAGTTTCTTGTTCTGTTATACAGCTTGTTCTGCCTTGTAACTCAATGCACAGGGACCACCATAAAATTTTGGGTAAATTACGTCAACATCCTTCAGATTAGGTTTTATATACAAAAATACCCTTTACATTTCGCAAAACTACAAGTATATCCCCTGAGGGGTGTTAGTGCAAGGTACTTGAGGGAGTGTGTGTAAATTTTTGTGACTGGATAAGGGGTATACTTGTAATTGCAATTACAACCTAAAGTGATGTATTTGTAATTTTACAAAAGGCAAGAAATGTTTGTGTATTTAAACTTAACTAACCTCAGGGGTGTCAATATAATTCACCCTAAAATTTTTATCACCTATTCTTTGATACTGTGTTAGAAGGTGTAGGGATACTACTCCATGTGCTCCAAGTTACTCAGAAATCTTTCATCTGTTGTTTCAGGGACAGCCCTCCTCCTGCAGTCCTGATTTGGTGGAGGCCATTAATTGGTGCATTTATTTGCTTCAACTGCCGCTGGAATGGGATTCAGAATGATGGTCTAATCACCACTTGTAAGTGCATTTACATCAAATTAGCAGCTTTGTTCTTTCTTCAATATGGAAGCCAAGTTGACAGATAAGCGAGTGCATTAGGTGCTTTTTTATGCCTTTTTTTACTTTCATTTGCCCTCTTTGAGTTGGTTGATTAACATTTAAATGTCTTTTTGATTTGGCACTCATTGCGGGTTAATATCTTTCTTTCTTCCGCAACTTTAGTTAAAGTATAGAAACCATCCTTATTATTCGAATCATTATATTTCATTCATGTTTATCATACACAATTAGTATACCTGTCAGTATTGTTTTCATTATACTGCCACCGTGTATCTGTAGTGCTTCCATTACCAAAACATCTCATATGGTCCACATGGGTTGTAAGTGTAAATATTCAAATTATGAAGATAATTTCTGTGAATTAATCACAATTTTAGGTTTTTACATTAATTAGTGAAATTACTCTAAAATTTATATGAAATGAAATGAAGTTAATATGTATTCTGCCCTCTTGGCTGATAGATTCACCATTTATAGTAAGGTGAAAAGTGACGCCAAACGACTCCTCCTCCTCACGAAATAGATGGCCTAATCTTTGTACACATATCGTGTATATATTAAATGAAATGGAAGATGCAATAATTAAATCCAATCTGCTACCCAATACCTATTGCATTTTTATGATTCCTCCCAACTGCATTACCCAACGCATCTTGCATTTTTATGAGTCCTCAATAGCATTTACTACCACCGCTTGAAGAGTTAATTCCCCATACCCATGAGCAGTCAATTTGTCGAACCAGATTTTACCACGTACAGGGACCTCAGTCATTACATGGTATAAGAAAATTATTTCGAACAACCTCAATTTGTGTTTCAAGTTATTCTAGTACTGCAGCTAATGGAAAATGCACAAGTACTCGAGCTTCACTTATTTGATATGCGCAGGAAATTCAATTTCTTGGTCGATGTTCTTTGACCTTTATATGAATCTGTGGTCGTGTCGTTTTAACTTGCTACTTTGTCTTGTATTATCTATTCTTTTTGTGATTAGATATCTAGATGTATTACCTAGGGCTTAACATTTGAATTACTCAATCATAGATGGGAAGACAAGATACTTGGCTAGTTCTTCTTTCTTTCTTTTTTTTTTATTTGAACTGATGAACTATTAGTAATTGAAATAACTCAATTACAATCCTTTTTGTCAAATATCAATACGTAACAAAGACAATTACAACAATCATACCCTCGATAATATCAAATAAGTGAAATCTAAACAAACCTACTAATACAGTATACAACACCTACTATACAGTAGAATAACATCCCACACATATAGCTGAGTTCGAACCCATTACTCTTAAAGTCATGGGGCGTCAATTTCACAAACTGAGCTAGGTCTTATTGACGAGATACTTGGCTAGTTGGAAACACCATATGGTAACTGTTCTCTTTTTTTTTTTTTTTGTACATCACTCAATATGTTCAAATTCAAAGATTTATACATCAATAATTCAAATCAACGAATATATTGGTTTATTACTTGAATGTCACTCTCTTGCCACTACTTCAGCTATGTATTTCGGATGTACTTCTTGAGCACAATACTTAGTCTTTCTGTATCCACATACCAACTGTGCAATCACTCTATACAAAATCTTGTAGCCGTGTGGCTGGGATTTTACGCCTTATTCTAGGGTGGTTAGTCCCTATATGCATTTTAACATTCATTTAATCTAGTCTCTACTCCAGCCCGCCAGAACGCAAGATTATTGTCGCTCTCTCTCTCTTGCATTAAGGATAAAGGTACATGAGAAATAAGGAAGTTGATCACAGTTAAGGTGCCTTAAATTCACATTTAGGTATTTGTACAGATACATGTCCTGCAAATTGAGCCGTGTACAACTGCTACTCCTTCAGGACAACTACGTGTTACCCATTGATACTTCTGGTATTTATTTAGGCAATCAATCAACACTTGAAAAACAATAGTATACTCTATTTGGTACCACATTTCAAAATCAGCACAGTTGAAACTAACCAACTTCAATTAATTTTTCCTCTTTATTTGCACACTCTTGCTAGTTATGGCTTTCATATACCCTTGATTTTATTTTGTGCTCCCTCAACTATATGTTTTGCGCCATGTAATTGCTGAATATATTTTGAAAATTATATTTATATAAATTAAGTATAAAATTAAATCAATCGAAAAACTCAATGATGTCACATTCTACGATGATCCCATAAATTAAGTATAAAACTGAAGTCATTTGTAGTTGGCCTAGTGTAACATAGTTAATCGAAGAGTTAAATCACGAGTATAAGTATGAAGAATAAGTATCCCCACAAATGAATTATTTGTGGAGCTTTAATATACCTTAGAATCGAAAGAAATTTAGTTCAAGGGGACCACGACTTCAAGGTTAAACACGTGTTGTAATGAGACCATCATTTGCGTCTATTTGGATGTCCTTATTGTAAATTTACAATTCACCAATTCACAGCTCACTTAATACACGTGTTTCACTAGAATCGGAAGACGTGTTCAAGAATAAACATATCCTTAGATATGAACTGCTCCTACATTTACCATCCCACAAAACTTTTCTTACTATGATACAATTAAACTTAACGATGCTTTTCATCAATATGAGAGGGCATCAGGCTCAGAAGGTGGTGTCTAACACCTAGGACTCGGGCAACAATGGAGCCCTAATTACTACAACCAGCAACACTAACTAATGGTATTGATATATTTTGGTGGTCGGTGGGAGGGTGGTGGTTGTACCCTATAGCTCTAGTTTGTGTCTTTGTGATGGATGGCGAAGCCCACATGCCGCTTTTAATTAGGTTGGTTCGCAGTTCCGCATGTCTCTGCGGCTCTCCCTCTTCCACTTCCAGGGTTAGACGCCACCTACCCTACTGCCCCATTTATTTTTTGTTAACTATTAGTATAAACATTATTGTATTTAATAAGTGTAAAAATTATATCATGTATTTATTTTTAAAAATTATACATATAATAACTTGGCCAAGTGGTAAGCAATTGTGGTCTATGGACAGATGTTCGAAACCCACTGGAGACATGAATTCAGGGGTACTTCTCTTCGTGTGACTTGACCTGAGATATTATATAGGGATAATTACGTTTACATTCCTTGATCTATGGCATGTTTACACAAATCATCCCCTAAAAATATTAGCATCATTATACAAACTATCTCTATTTTTTAACTATTAGAGGTAGTTTTTATAATTATATAAAAAATATGAATAATTTGTGTAAATAAAATATAGATCAGGGATGTGAATATAATTATCCATATTATATATGCTAGTGATTGATGTTTATTTTGAAATTTTATTATATGTGTTTAATCGAATGAAAAAGAAGATAGATAATGGAGTAGATGGTATGAAATATATTGTTTATAGAGGCGGTAGTGGATGAGCTGCAGGGCCCCCCACCCCACCCCACCCCTTCCCTGGGGGTAGGGCAAGTTGAGAAAGGGACTATGGCCTAACATAATTGATAGAGGCATTTAAACTAGTTTATTATAATCGATGTATTGAACAGTAGTGATTAAGATTCATGGATTGGAAGTGATGAAAAAATTATTGTCCTGGATTAGGAGGGGGGCGGTGAAGTAATTAGTGGTTATTTTTTTTTTAAATTTAAATTTAATAAATGCAATGGACCCTGCAATTTGTGAGACCCATCAATGCTTTTCCAACAAACTCTTTTCAGTTCACCATCATTGTCTCCTGTGTACAATTAATTTCAAATTAATAAAAAAGTATATAGGTATGCCAACCAAAATTGGAATTCGCATTTACACTTTTTATATTAGTAAATGGTGAATTCATCAGAAATTGAAGCATGGTGGATTGTGAACTCCATGCTTGTGGCATGAGTTGTTAATACAATGTAACTGAGTTTATTTTCTACCATAACATATATGGAAAACGTAAAAAACTTGTGGGAAGATTTATGACAAAGGTTTTCTATCGGGAACGGACCACGGATTCAACAATTGAAGGCAAATGTTGCAAATTGCAAACAAGCAGGACAACTAGTGGTTTCGTACTATGACCGACTTAAGATGATGTGGGATGAACTAGTGAATTATGAACCAATTCCTGTATGTCATTTTAGCGGGTGCAACTGCAATATAATAGTGGAACTAATGGAAAAACAAGAGATGAAAGAATCCATCAAGTTCTGATGGGTTTGGATGATACAGTATTTGGGACAGTGAGATCAAATATTTTGAGCATGGAACCAATACCAAGTTTGATACGGTGTATTCTATGATTATTCAAGAAGAAAAACACTGTAGTATCGCACGAACCAGAGATGAACGAGGAGATTCAGTAGCCTTTGCAACACAAGTTGGATAAAGTGTAAAAGCGGTAGCAGTGAAGACTAAGGACAAAGTTGTATCGTGCACAAGTGTGGAAGAACAGGACACAAGGCCAAGGAGTGCTTTCAAATCATCGGGTATCCAGATTGGTGGGAAGATAGACCCCGAGGAGGAGGAAGAGGGCCTAGACGTGGCCGAGGTGGGTCAACTACGTCTGGACGTGGGCGTAGTAATGCTCGATGAAATGCAACACAGACAGCGAATGGTATTGCACAACATAGACTGACATGAATGAAGCTGATAGAAGTGCATTTCTCGATTTAACCAATGAACAATGGGTTGCGCCCTTAAACCTTTTGAAATTTCATACGACTGGTGCGGTAGAGAAACTCACTGGTAAGACTTATTATCATGATTGGACATTAGACACGGGAACATCACAACATATGACTGGTGATATCAAGCTCTTGACTAGTGTGAGGAAGATTTCAACGTGTCCCTGTGGGACTTTCAAATGGCGAGCACACCATAGCAGTGAAGGAAAGAACATTGCGTTTTGCAAAAATATTTATTTGAATAACGTTCTATTTGTCCCTGATATGAATTGTACACTCATTTCAGTTGCACAAATGGTGTGAGAATTAAACTGTATCGTCACATTTTCTGCAAGCTTTGTGTAATACAGGACCGTACTTCAATGCTAATTGGAGCGGGTGAGCAATGCGATGGGGATTATCTTTTAAGAGCAACAGAAATGGCGCGAGTAAATAAGATCGAGAAAACACATGTTAGCGATTTGTGGCACTTACAATTGGGACATCCCTCAAACCAAATTATGTGTTTTATTTAGTAGCAATAAAAGAACATTTAGCTCCATAGCATGTGATGCTTGTTTTAGGCAAAACAAACAAGAGAAACATTTGCCGAAAACAATAATAGAGCAGGCGATTGTTTTTCGTTAATTCATTATGACATATGGGGACCTTATAGAATTCATGCCTCATGTGGAGCAATTTATTTTTTGACTATAGTTGATGATTTCTACAAAGCAGTGTGGATTTATCTATTACTTGAGAAAATTGATGTATGGCAGATCATTAAAAAATCTTGTGCAATGGTTGCAAGACAATTTGAGAAACGTGTTAAAATTGTTTGAAGTGACAATGATAGTGAATTTCTTTGTTTGAAGTCATACTTTTTGGAAAATGGAATTATGCACCAAACTTGTGTTCGGACACCCCAACAGAATGGAAGGGTCGAAAGAAAACATAGGCACATATTGAATGTGGTACGAGCTTTGAAATTTCAAGCAAACCTGTCCTTAGAGTTTTAGTGGGAATGTGTGCCGACGGGAAGGTACTTGATAAATTGGACACCCACTCCACTGCTTGACGGGAAAACACCATAACTGTCTGTATGTTTCTTGCAGTAGGGGCTGCTAAGCATTGGGAGTTACATCAAATGGATGTGCATAATGCATTCTTGCATAGAGATCTCAATGAAAAAATATACATGAAATTACACCGGTTTTCACAGTCTTGACAAATAAAGTGTGTAAGTTGAAGAAATCACTTTATGGACTCAAACAAGCACCTCGTCGTTGGTTCTCTAAAATTACAACATCCTTGAAACAGTATGGTTTCATACAATCCTACTCTGATTATTCATTGTTTGTTATAGTGCAAATGGTGCTCGATTGCATGTGTTTGTGTATGTTGATGACTTGATCATTGCTGGCAATGACTCGAAGGCAATAACGAAGTTTAAGATCTATTTGGATGATTGTTTCCATATGATTGAAATATTTTCTCGGTAATTGACTTGCCCGGCTCAAAAGGGATATTTTTGAGTCAACGAAAGTATGTGTTGGACATAATTTTTGAGATCGGTTTACTAGGTTCAAAGCCTGCATCATTTTTCCAATGGATCAGCTGTTTATACAGTGCAGCAAGGTGTCGCTATTATTTACAGCAATGGGACAACCGCACATTGATGTTCTTCATCAGGATTTGGAGATGAATACGCCGCTCAAGTAGTTGTTCTTCTTTTCATTTTTTGTTTTTTTTTTTAGAAAAAGAATCAATTATCTCACGCAATATATCATAATTCACAATAATTGACAAATATATGGAAATAATTACACTTCATCTTTTGACTATTGAAGTGATAATTAAATTATTACACCAATACATTAATTTTCGATCTATAGATCAATATAATTAAAAATAATAAAATAAATTATAATAAACTTACATTAATAAAACATGTATTTATATATCTAATAAAATTCAAATTTATTTACGAGGAATAAAAAAGGAAAACTAAAAAATATCTCACCTAATAGTACATGGGTGCAGGGTAATAAATTTGGAATAGAGTACGGAAGGAGCATTTATTTTCGCTGTCAATTCATAATTTTTGTCCTCTCTATACAGTAGTAGAAACGATTTCTTATTTTCTTTTATTTTTTAGATTTATATCCAATGGATAGATTTGAATTCTATAAAATTTACAACAATAACTTGTTTGAATATGTGTTTGTCCGCATGGGAATTGGGCCCTTCAGAATTAGAATTGGGCAACCCAATTTATATCATGAAAGAAACAAATGTGAAGGGATAAACTGAGAGCAACTCCAAGAACCCCACTTATGGAGAAAGGCGTTTTTTGGAAGCAGTGACGACTTCCTCATTTCCCTCCAAAACTGCCGCTTAACTGTGAGTCTCTCTTCTTCCCGCCATTTCAACCCTAGACTAAGAGGAGCAATCCGAATCATGAGGGAATGCGTTCGACGGTAAGTTTACATCGGAACCATCGCGAATTTGTATTTAATTAAACTATAAGATTTGTATGATTTACTTTTTCTGCCTGGATTGATTCGGAAGCCTAGTTGTTTTATTCTTTTGAAGTAGCTGCCGATTTGTTTAGTTTCAGTTGCATCTGTGACTTAGTTTAATAATATTGTTTATCATGTGTTGGTAGAACTATTGTTGCAAGTACGGTTTGAGAATTTTGAGTTTGCATTTCGCTTTCTCTTCTTCTTATTCTATCGCAAGTGGTTTTCATAAATTGAAAAAATAGTAGCTATGCTAATATAGCATAACTAATGGTCAATTGGTTGTGCTGGATTGGCATTATTACATTCACCTAGTTTTCTTTAGATTGAAAGATTTTGAATGGAATTTGTTGCTTGATTAGTTTTTCTGAACTATTTACTTGTCTTTATCTTTAGTGTTAGGTAGTAACTATGACTGTCCGTTAAGGGAGTCTGTGCAGAAAAGGGGAAAACGAAAAAGAAGAAGTTTAAAGCTGATTCTTATATTAATTTCTGAAATATTATGTCACTGAAAGAATGTTTTTATTTGACTGCTTTCTCTATTAGAAACAACAAATCACATCACTGAAAGATTGTAAATGGTTCCTTTTTTTGCCTAACCTTTGGAAATCTTCATGTACAAAAATATGTAGCTGAGGGATAACCTTCTGCATGCTGAAGCTAAAACACTGCTGATGCAAGGCCATGGCACATTGACCTCATTCATTCTGCTCTGCTTTTAAGTTTTGATACATAACTTATATGCAGCATCGGAATTGAGGGCAAAAAGAATACCTACAGACTGGAAATTAGATGACTGAATTGAAGATATGTCGAATAAGTTTCTGCCTTGCTGAAGTAATATGTGAGGACAAATGTTTTCTCAAAGCAATATGTGAGGACAATTTGAAATGTGTTAGGCTACTCAAGATGTAAAATTCGAGTTTTTTATTTTTGTGTTAAGGAAACTATACTACTTGAATCTTTTGGGCGATAGAGGTGCTTATAGGTATTTTCTATTTGAGTTGCCATTATGATATATTGTTGATTTGTTAAATAATATATTATGTGTGAGGTTTAAAGCATATCTACAATTGCATAGCCATGTCTAAAATATCATGAGTAGATCATGTTATCAACCCAATGCGGAAACAAAGATCACTGACAATTTTGTTTTCTTTGACATGTTAAGCACTTGAGGGTGCAGTTCTATTTTTGAGACATTTCTTGTGGTTTTCGACTAATCTTTTTGGTTCATATTTTTAAGTATGGTTATACATTCTTTTATCTTATTTTGTGTATTTGGGAGCTCTAATTGATTTTTATGTAACAATCTTTAAACTATGAATAGTTACATTCTTCTCAAACCATCAACTTTTATGCTGGGAATATTTGTTATGCATATAGAAAGTTGGTTTTGTTATCTTTTGTTGATTTTCTCTTTCTCTTTTTCCTTGTAGCTATTGGGATTGGGGATGAGCATAAAGAGAGTGTAAAAGTTCCGTGGGTAATTATATTCCACTGAGCCTTGGTAAAGGAGCGTGGGCTATGGATATAATAGATCCACAATCTGGCTGCTCTGGAGGTGCAGAAGCAGTGCTAGGTCTTCAACCAAACTCGTCAATCTCTATTGCTTATCATTCTCTATTTGGCCCTCACAATGACCTTTTGCTTCTTGAAGTTGATGAGAAGTTCCTCCCGGAAATCCTGCACC
Organism: Sesamum indicum; assembly: GCF_000512975.1. Lineage (NCBI taxonomy): Eukaryota > Viridiplantae > Streptophyta > Magnoliopsida > Lamiales > Pedaliaceae > Sesamum > Sesamum indicum. The sequence goes on along the minus strand of NC_026145.1, from coordinate 14,284,680 downwards.
AAAGGTGTGTTATGGAACTTTATGATCTCAGAATGTTTTATTTATCAAGTCCTTTACATTGATTTGCCTTTTGCCTTCTCTTCATCTTATTGTTTCTTTTTTCTATAGAGTAACTTTAAGAGGACAGCCTGATGAAGATGCAGTTCTTTGTACAGTATCCAAGACCTATGCAGTTAAATTTGTGGGCACATCCAATTCGGTATTTCTCATACCTCCCACAGATAAAGTCTCAAATTTATGTAATAACAAAGATGATAACAACATGGTGGTTGCATCGGTTATTAAAGTTGCACCAGGTTGCATGGAGCTTGTTGAGGTGGCACCTAAACTAGATAAACTTAAACTGCTTCTCTCTCAAAATCCATACAGTTTTAGTGAAAGCTCAGACATGGACATCTCAGAAGAGAGGGAGAAGACGAGGATAGGTTTATACAGATGGGATGATCTTGTTGACAGGTTACAGGCAAGTGACAAGGAACTAAGAATGGGTCTTCAATCCCTTTCAGCAATAGAAATAGATGGATACTGGCGGATTTTGGATGACAAGTATATGAATGCAATTCTGAACATGCTTTTGCACAATGTAATATTGAATGACTGGTCCATTAATGCACTCAATGAAGATGAAGTTGTGGGTGTGCTAGAAACAGATGGATTTCCTAGAAATATTGCAACGCATTGCTTGCAAGTCTATTGCTGTAAGGTGGATGAGGGTGTTGGTCTAAGTACTACGTGGAAGTTGGACGAGAGGCGCATATGTGTGCACTTAGCAAGAGAAATTCTAAAAGAGGGGAAGATGAAAATCGAAATCTTTATGGAGAAATGGATGCGGAGGGTTCCCGATGGAATGCATGCTAGTTTTGACATGTTAGAAGGTGAAGTTCTAAAAGAAAAGCTTGGGATGGATACTTGGGTGTACTCCTTTAGCGTTTCATCTCTCCCGTCTACTCCTGCGGAGCGTTTCTCTGTATTATTTCAGGAGCGGGCAAAGTGGGAATGGAAAGATCTACAGCCATATGTCAGGTAAGATACAGCACCCTCTACAATGTTTTCTGTTCCTCTCATTTACTCTTTTCTCCTTCCCTGACAAGCAGGTCTTTGCTACTGTGGTGCTCATTTTGTAGGGATTTAAAAGTGCCAGGACTTTCTTCCGAAGGTTTACTACTCAAATATACTCGAAGAACTCAGCCGACTATGGACGCAGAACCCATTTTCAGTGCAAGATAGTATTACCTTGTAGGCTTGTATTGCAATTATTTCTTAGTTTATCAGATGGAAGATGGAGTTTATGATAGGAAATCTGATTAAAGGCAGTCTTTTAGTCAACATAGTTTAGCAATAACGTTTTGTCGGGTTTTAATTGTGTTTATGTTGAATGACTTGCGCAGTTGCACCGACAGTATACCAGGGATTGAGTTGTCATGTATAGTTTATATTATGTGAAAAAGTAATACCTGTTATGCTCAATTATGTTATATGAAGGTAAGATGATCTGTCCGACTACCTTCATCTGAACGATGTATGGTAATCAATATTGCATTGATTTTTTATCTCCTTTTTCTTTTTTGTTTTTGTGGCAATATGATTAATTTAAAATTTATTGGATAAATTGCATAAAATCCTCACGTGTTTTTAAAATTTAGCTAAGCATCTCCTCCATTAAAAAATAAGCAAAAAAAATTATGTATTTTTCAAAATATTGCATATTCTCTCCTTCTGTTAAATAAGTCTAACGGTGTTAAATTTTGTCCTAAATTGTTCATTATACCTTTGTATATCAATCATTTGATTTCAATAGTTAAAAAAAACAGATCAAAGTTTAAGTAATTTAAAATATATATTTTTATTGAAATATATTTTAATTAATAATAATTTAATTTATTTAATAATCTATAATTATTATAAATGATTTTTATATTTTATATGAATTTTTAATTTAAAATAATTTTAGTATATTGAATTTGTATTGTGTTAAATTTTAAATTTTAGTTTCTAAAAATTTTGCATGCTGTTTAGGTGTTTTTATATTTAACTTATATTTCATATGAATTCTTAATTTAAAGATAATTTTAGAATATTAAATTTGTATTGGGATTTTTAAATTAAAAGTTTTAATTTTTTAAAATTTTATATACTATTTAGTTTTTTTTTATATTTAAATTAATATATCTCATAATAAATATAATTTATTGTAATATATTTTACCTCAATAAATAACTTAAATTATTAAATATAATATATATATAATATAATTTATTGTAATATATTTTACCTCAATAAATAACTTAAATTATTAAATATAATATATATATATATAAATCAATTCGTTGTTTTTTATATGGATATAAATGAATCGATTTAAATATATCTACATACTTAATCCTCAAAGAGGCAAAAAATAAAGTCCGCTCACACAAAAGGTAAGCGTGGGCCACTCTCCATTTATTTCTAATGCAAAAGACTTTTTTGACCTATTAAATTAACATAATATATTTATGTTATTTCACCAAATCACACGGGATTATGCAATTCACCCAAATTTATTTAATATGGAGTTGTTGGATATATTTACTCTCAATCCATATGTCTGCTCTCAATCCTTCCATCCAGCTAGTTTGATGATTATTTACAAATTCATACATGCATAAATTGTAATTAACTTTTAATATTAATATAATATCAAACTTAAGAATGAATAAAAAATTATCTAATGGGTATCTAAATGAAAATAATCATGGTGGGATTGAAACCTATAAATTTTATATTTTGTTAAAATATGATTTCCATAAAACTTAGTCATAAAAGTGATTATTGATAAATTGAGTCAAATGATCAAAAAAAAAAAAAAAAAATTGAATTTGCACTCGAAACATAAGTTTGACATGTGAAGTAAGAAATGTAACATCCTTTGGGCTCAAAGTGGTTGTTGGGCTTGATTCTGATCCAACCAAGAACGAGGCCCATGGAACTACCCATAAACGATAGACCCTCTAACTAAAAACCCAAGCCCAACAGATTAGTTATTAAATCCCAGCCATCGATTCTAATCCAACGGCGTCCTACCTCTCCCTCCATAAACTAAACCCGACACTGACTTTTGGCGGGAAATGCATAACCAAAAAGTGCTAAATCCTCATCATTATTCATCCTCGCATCCAATCTAATCGAGGGAATTCCAATAACCTAGGCAAAATTAACCCCAGTGGGGAGTTGCGGTTGATGGCTCCGAGGAAGAGGACGAGCTCGGGAGGCAAGAAATCAAGCCATCACAATCACGAGCCGCTGCAGCCATCTCAGCCCTCCAAATTTGGGATCCAACACTTCTTCGAGCGCCACTCGCAGACCCAGAAAACCCTCTCTCAAAACAGCTCAAAGAGAGATGACGATCGTCCGCCAAACCCCATTTTAAGACATGCCGCTGCTACCAACCAAAACCCTCAGATTGCCCCTAAGCCCATTATGAGTCCGAAGCTGGGGAGTGATTTGGATCATGCGGAAGTGGGAGCTGAGAAAACAGGGGGCATGTCCAATTTAATGAAGATTGAGTCAATGGGAAAATATTTGAGGGGTGTAACTCCTGGAGTTAATGCAGTGAATTTGACTAAAATTGATGCGCATAGTGGTGTTTCCCGAAATGCTGAGTGCAGAGGTGATGTGCTTGTCCCGGGTTGTGTTGATATGGGTTGCGGAAATCCTGGGAATGCTTTTAATGTTAGGGTTATGGATTTAAAAAATGTCAAAAAGGGGGGGAATTTCCGGGAAGTTGAGGCGTCTAGTCCTTCTCAGGATACTCCAGTAGAGAATGTATTGCCTGTGGTGATTGACAATGAAGAGAATCAACTGGAGGTATCACCGGAGGCTTCCAAGTCCTCTGTTAAGCGCTTCAAGTTCTCACCTGGAATGGTAATCATAATTACCCTCTGTATCTGGCTTCTGGGTTTTAAATTTTTCACTTTTCTCATTTCGATTTTTTCAACTTCTCTATGGCTTTTTATTACTTGATAAGGAGCTATACAACTCTGATATGGATGGACCTTCACTAGTTGGTGACTGGAAGAGTGTGTGTTTCTGTGTGCACGGAACAGGTTTTTTTGCTGTTTCCTCCTTATATTTCCGTGAAGAATATTGAGAGAGGTGGAAACTTCGTATCTTAAGGAATTTTGGGAATTTATTGGGTACTTAGATCATAGGAAATAGGGAGGTTTTGCTGAAAGGTTTCTGTATATCCCGCTCCAGAATTTAGACCCATAAGTAACTATTTGTTAAATTTGGCAAGATTCCTTTTCTTTCTTATATCAGTGAATGAAAGTTGTTTTCCCTTCATTTTTTTCTCCTGCCCCTCCCATTAATGTAACACATGTTTTGTGGATGTGTAATATTGCAAGCTTCATGAAAATCAACCATTGTTCTATCGCTCAAGTGAAATGGGTTGTGTCTTTTCACATAATTGGTTATGTGATTGAATTTATTCAAAATCCAAATCTATTATGGTAGTAGACCCCTTGCTTGTTTCTTGGTGAAGTTGTGTATAACGGGCTCCAGTGGGACAGTAGCTGTGGTTCAGATTGAAGAACATCTCATAGTGGTGGGATATTTCTATGATCATACCCAAGGAGGGTGTTGCCATACCAGTTGCCCATTCTTGCATTTTCATAAAAGAAAAAAGAAAAGGCTTCATGAAAATTGGAACTTGCTTTGTTAAATTGCAAAGTCAAAAGTAAGTTTGACAGTTAGGTGACAAATATTTGGCTGATGTTAGGTTGGTAGAATTTGATTGACTCTATTTATCATATTATCACTTGTGTTTACTTTCTTTTATCTTTTCCTAGTTAATCAAGCAGAGCCAAGATGATGTAATTGAGGAGGTGACATGGAAAATTTCTCCAGTAAATGAGAGGCTTCACGCAATGTCTAAGCATTTACCAGGGAGGATGAGGGTACTGGCAGATTCTACAAGGATTAACTCGATGGATTTTCAGCAATGTTTACAGCAGAAGGTATTCTAGGTTTTAGTTTATTTTGCCTCCTTTGCATTCTTTTAATAGAAACTAATAAATCTTTCCTAATGATAGGTGCAAACTTCTGCTGGCATGTCGGGAAAGCTTGAAAGATGGCTTGCTTCGCCTCCAATGAAAGCAGAAAATAAGTCTTTGATATGCTCTGATGGGGTGGCCTCGAGAAAGGTTAACTCGATTCATGATTTAAATGGTCATGGAAACCACAGAAATATAAAAAGCAATGATAAGTTTGAAGTGCCAAATACTCAAAGCCCATTCAGTACCCCGCCGTCTCTGTCTTGTTGCCATGACAAGGTAATTTCAATTTGAATTTCATGCATAGATGTTGACTCCAAGATATTTTTGTTTTCTCTTTTCTTGACGATAAGTGAGATTTAGGCGCTTGATCATGTGCATTCTAATGGAGTCCCTGATCAACTGGGTTCAAGACAACACAAAAAGGTTACTGGTTCTTGCACATCTAGTCTTCATTTATTTTCAAAGCAGTCTTGACACTGTTGTCTGAGAAGTATCATGGACTATCTTTTGAACCTATTCGTCTGTTCAGAATTAAACATTAGAATATACTTTAATTCAAAATATTTTATTTCATCACAGGCTTTAATCGAACTATTAGATCAAGTAGAAGATGTAATCTCCGGTGAACATTCTATATGTAAAGACAATAAAGAATTATTAGATGCTGAAAGACGCCCCACAGCTGATCATGTTGTAAACTGCTTGACAACCAATTCAGAAGAAAAAGCATGTATTGAAGACTCTAGGTTCAGTTTTCTTGTGTTGGAGGTATGCACCTGTACTTCCTTTATCAGTTCCTTTTGCATGAAAAGAACAATCATTTATGCAATTCTGCTACACATCTGTGCTACAGGTTTCGGAAAAGCTTGGACCTACTGAATCATCAGGTCCTCAGTCATGCTGCAAGGTATGCGTAATCTTTGGATGACCTGTATATTGTAATACAGCTATTAAATTTTTTATGTTACTTGGCTATTCTGTCACAGGTGCTGCGCTTATTGAATGAACAAACTGGTGATGAACGGGCCTTGCAATTGTGGGATGAATGGTGAGTAACTCGAGGTTGATTTAGCAAGACTTGATTCCATGATGCTTGGATTTAGGATTACCTCATGATGAATTGGTTATAGAGGGTTGTGACTGATACTTACTCTATTACATTTGTCTATGACGTGCACACTGTTGCTACTATATACAGCCTTATGCTACTATCATGGTTTTGTCACTTTGGGCTGCCTCTATCTGCATATTCATACTCAATGGTGAAAGCTAGATAACTTCAATTTCTTATACTTGCATTTCAGCTAACTGCACAAAATTTCTAGATTTTGCAACATCAGTTAAATTCGGAATAACTGGATTTGAAACTTGTAAGCACTTAGTTGAGATTGTTTTTCTCATATTTATAAAATTTTAGTACAATATAAGATCGTTATTATCTTGGATCTTCCAGTTTAGCTTAGTTTTATTCATGTGCTTCTGTGTGTATTGGTGCTATTCTCTGTTCTATATATGTTTTTTGGTTATATTTTTGCCTTTAGTTTCATTGCCTTATGTATGAGGTTGTATTATTCCAACTTAATATATGAGAGTAACAATTGATGTAATTTTTCTCATCCTTTTGTTTCCTTTTTATTTTCTACCTTACCAGGTACTTTACTGTTGTTGCTCCAGGAGATACAGTTCATGTGATTGGTGAATTTGATGCCAGTGGGAAATGTGATGTGAATCATGAGGAAAATTTTCTCATCGTCCACCCAGATATTCTGGTGTCTGGTACTCGGGTATTACCAATCAGCGATTCGTTGACCACTAAGTTTTCTGCTCTACTTGTGTGCATACATACTGTAATTTAAGGGCATTATTGATGGTGCTGCCTTTAAGGACTCCTGCTCTCACTTGTCTCAAATTTTTCTGACTGTTTTTATAATTGGTCCACTATAGGTTTCTGCTAGTTTCAGCTGCCCAAGGCGCACCATCCTAGATGAGAGGTTGAAACATAGTGAGCATTCAGCTGCAGCATTGATGGGCACCTTATTGCATCAGATATTTCAGGTTCTCAGACATGATAATTGCAAAACATTCTTTGGATTATTCTAGAGGCTATGGGTGTGTTTTTGTTGAGCAACCATAATTTTATTTTTCCAGGCTGGCCTAATCAGTGAATTCCCTACAAAAGAATTCTTGGAGGAATATGCCAGAACTGTTCTTCAGAAAAGTCTAGATAGCATTTATGCATGTGGAGGTGGAGAGTTTAAGTATTGTCTCTTTGTGTAATTTCCTTTTGACACTTGCCCTCCTGCCAGATTCATCTTTGGAGTGAACATCTAACACCATGCTTTCATTTTCTTATACTTTTTCCTAGTATCTTATTGTTTAGTTATCATTAAAACCATTTTTTAGCTTGTTTCTAGATACTAACTCCATCTACTGGGGTTATTGCAGCTAATGAAAAAGATATTTGGAAGACTTTGACTGAGGCGATCCCAAAAATATTGAATTGGATATCCTCCTTCCGAGATTCTCAGGTAGATGAATTTTGATGGTGGTAAAGTCAACAATTTTATATGGTCCTATGAATTGGCAATATGAACATGTTGCTATATATGGAATGACATTCTTTCCTTTCAAATTTAGCCTGCATGTGTTTCATCGGCTCGTGTTAGATTGATTAGCAAGGTTGCTTAATTTTAAATCAGACAAGCATCTGTATTCTATGTGAATCACAACCTTTGACGTCATTCAATGTTTCACTTTTAAGGGTTTTAAAGGTCCAAGCATTGATTTTAATTGTGAAGAAGGACTGAAGGAGATCAAAATTTCTGAGGTAACACTTTCTATCTAAACCACATTTTAAGTCGTTAAAGGATTCGACACTTTGATTCTCAACTACTTCGACTTATTTTCATAATGTCTTTATGAATTTCTGAAAAACATTACATATAAGTTTTATCTGCCAATAAATTAGGCATCGACACATCCTTTTCATAAAACATGAACATGTACTTGTACTTTGTAAAGCTTTACAAAGTGAAACATCGGTCTCCAAGTATAATATGCAACCATTATATTATGTCAAATATATGTATTAACTACATGAAGCACTTATTCTAAGTTAAAATAATGTGGAATGAACCTGAGTCTCCTTGATCACTGGTGTGTGTTTCATGTGTTATATGATACGCTCTCTATGTCAAATTTGTTTGCATAAAAGATCAGCATTGAAATATGAGATCGTTTGGTATTTCAAACAAAATACATGGACATGGTGTTCACTTTTTAATAATTAGTTCACTCTGAACATCCACTCAATCTCTCTCCGAATGAGACGTTTTTTAGGGTTTGTTAGAAACTTGTAGTTCTCCACGGTTACATGCTTGATTAAATGTGCTCTTAAGTAATACAGGTAATCGACATCGAAGAAATGGCTTGGGCTCCAAAGTATGGACTGAAAGGGATGATTGATGCTTCTGTGCGAGTAAGAACTAATACAAGCTCTGCAGAAGCGGGAGAAATGATTATGCCTCTAGAGTTCAAGACTGGGAAGGGAACGAGTGGACAGGCAAGTCATTTTGTCCATCCCATATTTCTGAAACAGCAACATGACATTTGGATATTCCCTAATTGGACTTTTTTCTGGCTCCTGATTTTGTTTTAATGCGTTCTTTTCTGTTTCAGACTGCTATGGAGCATAGTGCACAAGTTATGTTATATACTCTCCTGATGTCCGAGCGGTGTGTCATTCTGCAAGTTGTTCTTGCGCTCTATATTTTCCATTACTAACACTGTTTGTTCTGCTTTATTGCTTACACCTTTAATTATGTAATCATGTTGTCTGCATTATCCTCTCTTCAGGTACACGATGAATATTAAATATGGTCTTCTGTATTATCTTCAAACAGACCAAACACAGGTATAGTCACCATATCTGGTATTCTGGAACTCTCCAGTGACTCCATAATTTTGTATATCTTTGACATGAATGAGTTGTGAAGGGAATTGCTGTAAGAAGATCGGACTTAATTGGGCTTATCATGCGCCGTAATGACCTTGCAAATGATCTCCTTAAGGCATCAACTACTCAGCAATTGCCACCTATGTTACAAGTATATTTAGCTTTGGTTATTCTTTTGATTTCTGAATGAAATTATCAGATCGGAATCAATTTATTAACGAATCCGTTTTATGCAGAGTCCAAATATGTGCAAAAGTTGTCGCCACCTCAGTGTTTGTACTATTTACCACAAGGTCTGTTATCCTATTCTGGTGTAGACTCTCCATATCAAAAAGATGTAGAGACACAACTATTTTTTTTATCTGAAATCTTAATGTGTTATTGTTCTAGGTTTGTACTGATAAAAGGGGACACCTTCAAATCGTAACCCGTATCTACTAAGTCTGGTGTATTGTTCCATGTCTTTTATGCTTTAATTAAGTTTACTAAATTAGACCTAACTTATTCCATTTTAGTAAGTACACCAATCTTATTTATTCATAAAGTACATTAGATAGGCAGGCTCTTAATATAGAAGCAGCTAGTTACCTATAAAACAGGAGAATTGTACAGAGCTCATCCCTCTTGGTATGAGTACATTTGGAATGAAAGCATTCAAGTTATTCTCGAAGAATTCCTGTAGAAATTCTAATTGCACTTTGTCATTAGAACAGCTGGAAGTCAATATTTTCTGAAACTGTATCAGGGAATGATCCATACAATATTTTAACAGGACTGACAAATTGATGCAAATAGCAAGGTACTTACATATTTGTTCTTTAACAGTACAAATAAACATTTCTTTATTATGGAAGTTAGACTTTGAGATAATTTAATTTATGCAGTATTGCCTGCTATCTAAATGTGTAGATTCTCTTAGCTTGGACCTTGGCCCAGGCACAATCTCATGGGCAAGCAGACTGATGATGTGTATTTGACATCCAGAATATGTAATTAAAAAAATTGAGCTGCTTGAAGCATAAATGATATACTACTTAAGCTTTGACTCATTTACCATACATCATTTTTATACTCTATATGAGTTATTCTTGATTGCTTCATGTATCTCACGAAATTTTATCTTGTTAATTGTGAAGACGTATGGCGGAAATAAGGAAGGAAGTGGACTGGGTGATGTGTATGACTCACTTGTTTCCCATTTGACAACCACACACACTGTTTTTCTCAAGAAATGGGAGAGATTGATCGATCTGGAGGCTAAACACTTGGAGGTAGTTTCATTGGCTGCATGCAATTATACTTGGTGTTTGAAGACAATACATAATATGACAATTTCACCATTTAGGTTGCGAAGAAAGAAAGCTGGTGCTCACAGAATTCAAAGAATGACCATAACCCCGTTTGCCTGTCATCTCTGATTCTCGATGCTTCAGATAAATTATCCCAGAAAAAAATTTGCAGGGGCAACCGATTTGTTTACCGCTTCGTGCATCAAGAACTTCCTTTGCTTGATACAGATAAACCAAATGGAGATTCTTTGAGTTCTTCCTCTTTCTCAGAGTATATGTTCAGGAATGGGGACTATGTGGTATGTTAATGTCTATTTCCTTTTTGCTTTTCAATTGATTATCTCTCTGCATTTTCCTAAGCTGATGGCAGTCATACTTGTGCAGTCAATTGGAGGCTTTAGCTTTTTATGTGGGATTATTTATTTACTTTAAGTTGAGTTCTATTGCTCACAATATTCTTCAGGCAACTCCGAGGATATTTTTACCGTTTCAACACAATTATTTTGAATTTATTTAAAAAAAATTGAGTATGTTACTGGGGTTTTCGTAACAGCCAAAGTTCTTTCATACAACACGGATTTTCATTTTCATCTGCAGAAAGTTGTGTTTCATGATTGATACATGCACAACCTGGATACTTCATTTTCTTAGTCCAACCAAAGCACGCGCGCGTGTGTGTATATATATCTCAGCTGCTTCTGAAGTTTATGAACTGATAACAATATGTATGTCATGAATGATTTTATGATATTACATAATTGCCCTGGAAACAGTGATTCTTCTATATTTTATCTCCCTCCCTCCCTCTCCCTCACTCAGTCACTCTCTCTTTCTCTCTCTCTCTATTTGGTGTGGTCTTAGCAGGATCCTTTTACACCACTTGATCTTCTTGCAGTTACTGTAATTTCGTTAATTAGTTGGGCTTCACGCTTCTGCAGAGAGTGTACTTTTGATAATTAGCATTTCTGGGTTGCAGATGCTGTCAGTTCATCAATAATGGAAATTCTACATCTTGTATGATGTATCATGTATCTACCACATTATGCTAATATTGACTGTATAGAATCTTTTCTATTTTATTATCACAGATACTAAGCAAAGAACCTGGTAATCTACGAGTTGCTAATGGGGTCATTGTGGATATTGGTGACTCACATGTGTCTGTAAGTACTACAGTGTGGTACTTAATATGTCAGTGCAAGATATATATCAGCTTGATTTTATACCTGCTTCCTGAGGAAAAATATACCAAAACCAATGGTTACTTTGATCTTTTAGGTATCTTTCGGAAAGCGGTTAAGGCTTCCAGGGCATGGTCCTGGTTCAATGCCAGAACATCTCCATCAGCAATCATGGCGGATTGACAAAGATGAAGTCATGGCATCATTTGCAATCATGAGGTCAGCAAAATTCTTCCGTTTACTTTTTTCTCATGATTCTTTACAAGACACACACACACACATACCCCCCCCCCCCCCCCCCCC
>NC_026145.1:14265120-14272906 GCF_000512975.1 Sesamum indicum | reverse complement strand
ATCCCCCCCCCCCCCCCCCAAAAAAAAAAAAAAAGAAAAGAAAGGAAAAGCAAAAGGAAGAAGAACTGGAAAAAAAGATGTAATTGACCTCCCTACCTTTATCAGGTATAATCTTATTCAGCTGTTTCTGCAAAATGAATATAGTTCTCATTTGAGGAAGATGGTTGTTGATCTTGAGGTGAACTTTTCTAACTTTTAAATACACCCTCAGATGAGTTCTCTTTCATAATCACACAATAAGTATAATTTATTTAAATTTTGCATTGGTTGCAGATGCCTAGATTTGACAGCGGCTGCATATTTAGTCAAGATCCTGCTATTTCGTACATCTGGGCTGAAAAAAGTTTGAATGATGATCAGAGAAGAGCGATTCTAAAGGTCAGAATCTATTTCTAATTTGGGTTCTCTGCTGTCTAGCTCCATCCAAGAACAATTTTCCTCTTCCTTTGAGGAGATCTGAAGTTGCTACTCCATGAAAAAGAAACAAGAATCTTACTGGTTTTCTTGTTACTGACATAATTTTTCAGATACTAACCGCAAAGGACTATGCTCTTATTCTTGGAATGCCTGGGACGGGCAAAACATCCACCATGGTACATGCTGTGAAGGCATTATTGATGAGAGGTGCATCCATTTTGCTTACATCCTACACAAACTCAGCTGTTGACAATTTACTACTCAAACTGAAAACCCAGGTCATAATTTATCCTCACTTTACCTATTTTACCGTCATGGTTTTCCAATATACAGCATTCGCAATTCTTCACATTGAGAGTTCTGTTAGATAATAACTTTGTCCTTTGTTGCTTTTGTTTTTAGTTGCATCTTCTTTAGAGTTCTGTTGCATGACTATTTGAGAAATTCCACAGGGCATAGATTTTATAAGAATCGGCAGATATGAGGCTGTGCATGAGGATATTCAAGAAAATTGCTTATCAGGTTGGATGGTTTTATGTTAAGTTTTGTTTCACTAACTAGCTGAATAATTCTAATTTCATCTTCAAACTTGGTTGTGACAGTAACGGATATGGATAGCACGCAAGATATTAAGGAAAAGCTGGATAAGATCAATGTTGTTGCCGTAACTTGCTTGGGAATTACTAGTCCATTGCTTACTAATAAGAGATTTGACATATGCATCATGGATGAAGCAGGACAAATAACACTACCAGTAAGAAGTTTGCTGATCATTAATAAGTGTAGTGTGCTTGAATATTTGTTGCTTATTTTCTAATTTCTCTGAGAAGCATTTGTTGGAGCTCTAATTAGGTACATTAAATCCTTTTTGTTGACAGTTCTGTACTTAGTTTGATGAAAGTTAAACTTAAAAGAATAGGATTTCTGGAACCACATATCAATTGAAGAATATGACAGTTAGAGACGCTGGTGCTTGCTCTGCATGCTGAAAAGTTGACTGATGGAATAGCAAATCTGGAAGCGTCCAATTTGTCTAAAATGGAAGAAATTCGTATTCAACCGATTAGTCATAGTTTTAGTAATAGCTTAACACCCAATTACCTAGCTGTAAGATTCACTGTTTAGGAGTGATAAAATGATATAGGTTCTGTCTGACCATCCTGTTTTTAGTTTAGCCTTTGTCTCTCTTCTTTTTGCACAAAAGGTCAATTGTCTGATCTATATGTCTTTGAGAGTTTTCACGTATTTGATTGGTAAGGTTGTTAATAGTGGACATGTCCGAACTAAGTGATCGCTAAATAATGTGTCCTGTGGTTCAGAGAAGTCCATAATTGAGCATTAAAGCAAGATACTTCCTTTGTACTTCCAATTTGTTAGGCTGTCAAAATTTTATAAACTTCTGAGCTGATGAAAGATACGAAATCCTGAAGTCATTACACTTGGCACTAAACAAGTGCCAATTCTTAAATTTGTGGGGTTTTAACCACATATTTCCTTCCGGTTGTTGCAAATGCAAGTAACATCTTGTGGTAAACTACAAGACTTGTTTAGGGCATGATATAAATGCATTTCCTTTGCTATGTTTTAGTTCTAGCTCAATCTGTTGCTGCTACTATCATCTATAAGTTTATAGATATTGTGTTCATTTAATAAGATATATTGAACTTGGTGTTGTCGCATTTCTCAATCAGGTCTGTTTGGGACCATTAATGTTTGCATCAAAATTTGTTCTCGTCGGGGATCATTATCAATTACCTCCACTTGTCCAGGTGCATTTCTTTCTCTATAATGCTCCCACTTTCTGCTGAGAGATCTGGCCTACCTGATATCTGAATTGCAAATCTCATATTAGAGTCCAGAGGCTAAGGAGAATGGAATGAGTGCGAGCCTTTTTTGCAGGCTCTCAGAAGCACATCCACAGGCAATTGCAGCTCTACATTGCCAGGTACAGTGGTACCTGAATCCTCAGTAAGAATTGACATGCTTCTCTTTGCTTATTGAGAAACTCAAAACGCATTGTGGAAAATATGCAGTACCGAATGTGCGCAGCCATAATGGAACTCTCAAATGCTTTGATATATGGAAATAGGTTGCGCTGTGGTTCTACTGAAATAGAGAATGCAAAACTCAAGTACAGATCTTCAACATCTGCACCTGCATGGCTGATGGAGGTCTTGACAAAATATTCTCTTGTCAATGTATTAATAAATATAGATGAGGAGCATAGAACCTTGTCCTTGAACCACATGTCAAATTTTAAAGATCTTCAGTACTGCTTTATTGGGTTCTTACTATCGACTTATGTTACCTATGATTTTGTTTAAATTTCAATTATCACTCTGACAACCTCATTACAGGAACTGAGTCGCTACCTTTCCCATCCATCCTAAGCTGTATAATTTATCATCTAAAGTGTTTTTTTTTTTATATATATTTTTTCTAAATGGCATTATCAAATAACCTAAGGTGGTTTCTTTTAAGCAGGTTCTGAACCCAAACAAACCTGTGATATTTATCAACACAGGTGCGCATTCTCCTCTTTGTATTGGACGTAAAAGTTATTTGTGTTTGAATAATGTGCTACTGTGCTCTTGTAGATTTGTTGCCTGCATATGAGACTAATGATCGTAAAGCTTTAAACAATCCTATTGAGGCACATATTATTGCAGAGGTGAAGATGCCATTTCTTTCTCTTTTAACTAGACATGTTTAAAGCCTTCATAATTTTAAAACTTGTATCAGTATAAGTCTGAACCTAATCTGTTTTCTGTGTATTCCCTTTTCTTGATAGGTCACTAAAGCTCTGGTACTTAGAGGCATTGAAAGACAAGATGTTGGCATCATTACACCATATAATTCTCAGGCTAATCTTATCCGAGGAGCTGTCTCTGAACCTGTGGAGATACATACTATAGACAAATATCAGGTTATACTTGGCCTTATGCTATCAATTTGCCAACCTTCTCTTTCCCAATTGGTTTCTTAAAATAAATTAGTTTGCTGTTGGCATTTGCTTTGGTAGAAGAGTTTTATGCCAAACCTCCTGCTAAGTGCTAAAAATTTGCTTTGTTAACACCTGGATAACTGGATCATGGCTGTCATGATGTTGACTGTGCTTTATGCTCGGAGCATTGTGTGCTTGTATGACTTTGTACATCAGTGTCACTTGTTCTGTTTTGAGATCGCCTACAGCGACTGAATTCTGTATCGAGTGAAAAATCTCATTTGCTTCCTTTATCTAACTTAATATCTACAAAATCTGGGAAAATGTGAGTTACATGTGCTTGTTGAGCTAACAGAAAATGGCTTTAACTATGAATGAAGTGTCGGACATGGGAAATCGTAAAAGCTACATTTTTATTTTACCTATGTTTTCAACAGGGAAGGGATAAAGACTGCATATTAGTTTCCTTTGTGAGGTCAAGTGAAAATCCAAGGAATAACACATCTTCATTGCTCGGAGATTGGCACAGAATTAACGTTGCCCTCACACGCGCCAAGGTCAGTTGCTATCATGTTCTCTGAAGAATGCCATTGTCATGTGACTAGCTTTATCCATTTTGAATTGTGTAGAATTTCTGACAGAATAGGAAGTTACAGTTTGTTTTGTGATCATAGAAGTATGGAAGTTTCTTTATCAAACACGAGTAGATCCGTTACATGGTGATATTCCCCTCTTGATGTTTAACAGAAAAAGTTGATCATGGTGGGGTCTTGCGGAACTCTTTCAAGAGTGCCATTGCTGAAGCTTCTCATCGAGAAGGTAGAAGAGCTTTCTGGCATATTGGTTGTCTCCAAGAAAGATATCAATTACAAACTTGAGCTGAGGAGATGCTCCAACTTAAGATGAGCATTTTACTGCCCAATTTTTATGTAGTCGGTGTATCTTCCAATTTTGTAAAAACATTAATGTAGTAATAAATTCCCTTTTACTAATGCAGCTGCAACTTCATGTACCTAATAGGTCCAAGTATACAGAATTATAAGAAACATTAAATAAAAACAAAATTCAAATGGACATTAGGCAAATCATCCCAATACTCTTGTTGATAGGCGAAACAAATTAACAAACTTGTACCCAACTTACACAGGCTTATCAATGGCAGTTTTCTAGATCAGGACTGAGATCTAAAACCAAATCTAGCGCTCCTAACTGTTATATACATGCATGGCAATTGAGCGAACCAGAACCAAACAACGAAATTAGTAATAATAACTAAGGTTTTTTCTGTTGCGGGATATTGGCAATAATGCTACACTGGCAATTAATAAATTGTAATAATTGCGAATATCAGCAGTACTTAGGTGCTTCAACTGAATGCTAGAACATCCCAGGCAGTCGCTAAAACAAATTTCAATACTACGTAACTTGCAAAAAGCCGAAAACAAAATTCTGTGGTGAAAAAAAAGTACAATGTTTAATCTTGGTGACACCAAACAACACATTTAAAAAACTGGTCTAAGCCACAGAGGAAGTTCCTGACACTGGCCAGATGCGCACGCCCTTAACTATCGTAAGTGGTTTGAAGCAAGAAATTGTCTTCAACTTAGTCAAAGGAAATAACTTCTTCTGATACATCCAATAACTCTTCAATTTCGACTTCTTTGGCTTCATATTCCTCTTCGTCATCACTAGCTTCCCCATCACGCAGCTTCTGCCTCTCCAATTTCTCTTCTTCATGCAATCGCTTCCATTCACTGACCCACCTATCCCACTCTTCCTTCAACATCCTTCTCTTCTCACGATCCTGCTCGCTTAGCAGCAAAGAAACATCTTGATCCTCTGCTTCATACTTCTTGCTGTATTTCTTCAAGTTCTTAGCAATCTCTTCTTCCTTCTCAGGACTCAAGAAAGATGGGGGCCTTGGGCGCCACAAGAACTGCAATTAACCAGTCATAATATGACAATGAGAATGTATGCACATATCTTCAGTAACACATGCACTTGGCATCTCATTCATGGAGCAGAGGTGCATACAGAAATACCCAGCTGCACTAGTAATTAATTCATGAGAAAGGAAAGAACTTACTTGAAAAAAGTGATCCCTGGGTATTCTGTATAGAAGTTTGCCGTTAAAGGACCATACATTGAACCCATTTTCCATCTCATGAACCGATGTAACTGCTGTCACAACATACCTATGGAGAAAATATAAAGGTATAACGAAACAAGTTATAGAGCAAGTGCTATATTAGCAAATCAATTCATTTAAACAACTAATACTGAAAATAATCAAGTCTACCTGAAACAGGTTTAGTCCCCTCCATGTCATATGCTAAAGAAAAAATTCCAGTTAGAACTATTACCTTCCTGTAGGATCCCACTCAACATCTGTTGCCATGAAATGCTCAGCTTGTGCCATGGTCTCAAGCTCATCAACATTGTAGAACTCCAACTGTCCATTAAAACCTTTTAACCCAGCCAATATAATAAAGCGCCCAGCTGGTGACCAGTAAAGAGCATTTGCTTGCTTGCCCTTGAGAGTAGTGAGCTTTGAAACCCGGCCAATGTTGGTACCACTGCGCATCGAGTAGAAACTCACATCAGGCCTTGGGTTATCACCATGGATAACTGCAAACCTGTGGCCTTTTGGCTCCCAAGCAAATGCAATAATCTTGTCATTCTTATTTTCAAGCTCCAGAACCTCAATGGGAATGTCCCGTTCCTTGATCCTGAAAAGCTCAAAGCCAGTATATGTGCTCTTCTTGGTTTTTGTGTAGCGATCGACTTTAACAGCAAGATAATCCCCATTACTTTGCCAGTACATTTTACAATCACTAACACTAAAGAGGTTCTTTTGCCTCAACTCTTCTTTGCTCGGGATTTGCACAAGGCTCACCTAGTAATTAAAAACAGAAAATAAGATATGGAAAAACTATCACCACAGGGGGGGAACATGGAATATGTCAAAAGGAAGATTATGGGCCCACCCTTGCAGGCTGGTTTCCTCCACCCAGTTCAGGAACGAAGAGTGCAAGAATGGGATCAGTAGGTGACCAACTGAAGTCGACAACATTTTCAACCTTTATAGACTTCTTGTCGATAAGAGTAAAGGTTTCAGTTTCATAAACAGAGATGACATTTTTCCCTATTCTGGCAAAGTATTTGTCATCTTTTCCACCACCCCATCTGGAAATAGAACAACTTTAGTCCATTAGACAGCATGATAATACGATCCTAAGATGGAAAAGATTTCAATCTTTCCATAAGTGAGTGAGTGTATGTGAAAGAAAAGACCAGCAAGGGGAACTGGAACATCAAGTTCAATCCCAAATCACCTGAAAACAGGCCAAGAAACACCACTAACACCTCCAGTTCCTCCAGTGGCAAATTCATCTGCACTCCCTTTGAAGTCTCTCATAACTTTTCCAGTTCTCACATCGAAAATGTTTATCACTACCCTCTGTGAAGAAAATGCATTTCAGACACACCAACAAAAGTAGTAATGTAAAGCAACAATACAAAGGAAGAAAAAGGAACTTTTACATGGGTATCACGAGGATTGCTTGGCTCATGGCTGCTGTAAGTCACCAAAAATCTCTCACCAGGGGAAAAATCGATCAGTTTTACCTGCAAATCTAAACTATTAATGCTAAAGTCTTTAGCAGAAACAAAAGCTCTACAGAGCACTAGATGCAGCAAACAACCTGCGGATGAGCATATCGCATCAGGCGGTTAAAAGTGGTTGCACCACCCCAAACTGCAGCACCCTGTCTATGTACTGTGGCCAAGTAGGTCCCCAATGGCGACCACTGCACAAAACTCTCCGTCCAGTACTGCATCGAAAGGACATCTTACATGAATGGCAAGGGACTAAAAGATGAGTACCCAAAGCAAACATAAGGACTCATGAATTTTGTTATTAAATATTAATCCACATGGTGATAAATACTGTTGTCCTCTGATAATTTACCAATGAAGGCAAAACACTCATGCTTGCATGCAAGCAAGAAGGGAACATAAAGAAGTGAATTTCACTCACAGATCTTTTGTAAACAAGCTCAGGCTTTGACTGTCTTGCATCATTCCACAAGACCTCAGTGTCCGTGCCAGCACGAATCACAAACTGATCTCTGGCTTTCTCATCAGTAAGCCATTTTTGCAGATTCTCCTGTAAGAAATTGAGAACACTCAGATAAAAGATGAGAAAGAAATTGTTAAGAAAGATGAGATATGCTCTCCTTTTGCTTTTCCCTGGATTTCTTATAACCATGTATGCAGGGGTGTGTTATTGTCCGTGCACGCATGTGCCTGTGTGTGTGATAGAGGGGGGGGGATCACCAGCTAAGGCCCCTAAATGATCGCTCAGTGATAAAGGAGGTAGGGGTGCAGAGACAGCCAGGAGGTTTGCCTAGAAGCAGCCACCCT
>NC_026145.1:14240805-14265012 GCF_000512975.1 Sesamum indicum | reverse complement strand
AGAGAGCAGAGCCAAACCCCTGGAGTGTAAGGCTTGGTTTCTGGTGGTGCCCACTCCTCTGGGACTTTCATAAACTTCTCAATGTCATCAAACATGTTAACAGCAAATATGTGGGATCTGTCTAACTTGTATCCATTGGTCTTCTCCTTAGCTAATTCAGCTTCCTACAAACCAAAAATGAGTTCAAATTCCTGATAAACAAAAAGAAATTAAATAATCATAGTGAGATATTTTAGATTAGCATCTACAAAGGCCTAGGTTGTATCTCCAACGACATCATGTAGTTCATTCATTCTACTGGTTCTCTTTCTTCAATGATACTGATAACTTTGACACTAAGGCATTCATCCTACCGAACCGAACAAGAAAACAGGAAAGAAAATCAAAGAATTTTAATCCCACACGACCCAGGGAATACAAGGGGCCAAGGAAGATAAGCATCATTAAGCAATTTGCTCTATTATTGAACTAAAATGGATGTTCAAAGAAATTTCAAAAAATATATTTAGGGCAAAAAACAAAATAAAAAATCTATAACCACCAACAATAAATAAAGCACGTACTCGCAATCTTTCAATCCATTAAAAAAACGATAGAAACGATCAAGAGAGATATCCACACTCAACATTTGTTGAAAAAAGATGAAGTATATGCAGCAGAAAGAGTACAAACAAGACGGCATGAAGAAACCAAATCCGCATGTTACCTGAGGAGTGTTATATTCAATGAAACAATATCCTAAGGTTTTCTGAGTTTCGGGGTCGACAGGCATCCACAGTCCATCCTCCTTAATGACCCCAATTTGACTGTAGATTTTCCGAACCACACCTTCCAATTTCTCGAATTTCTCTTTGGGCACCACTGGCAAATTGTCCACCACAATTATGTTTCCAAAGCCCTCCTCGAACTCCAATGACTCCTCCTTTTTCAAATCCTCATCATCACTTAAACATAATTTTCCGGCAAAAACCACATCAATTAATAATAAGAGCAACAGCAATCAATAAGAAAAATTTCTACAACACCACACCTGACGATGCCGAAGTCCTCAGCTGGGGGTAGGCGAATGGGACCAAGATCGAGGGAGGAGAGGTCGACGTTGAGGCGAGCAGCGGTGGCGTGTATATCTTCCATTGACATGACGTCCGCCATGGCTGGTGGCTGATAGCAGCTACGTACAGATGCGTTTATATGTATACTTATAAACGCCTTTACTGGAGAGAGCCAGCGGGATAGATGCGCAGATACAGTGGGTGCGCTTCAGCCTTCAGCAAGAGAGCGCTAGAGCGAGAGTGAGATAGGAACGTATGCTTCTTCTCAGGCCCCTAGGGTTTTTGATTCTGAGACAAGGACGTTTGATTCTGTTACTGATGCAATTGGGCTGGGCTTGTATCCTTTTTGAAGTTAGAGTCCATCAACAGCTAATATTCGGCCCTATTTAAGTGGGCTTCAGCTACGGTCCTCTTAATTTAATATATTAATTAATATTAATAATCCGTATTCAATTATATTGTTTTAATCTTCAACACCAAAGCCATTCTCTGTTTGGGCTTTAGCTTTTCTTTTAGAAAGTAGCTGATCTAAACTTAGGCATGTGGATTTATAAGAACGCCTTTTATTTCTAATCATAAATAAATCGAATATGTGGAGCACTTGTAGTAATTCTTTTTTGTTCTTTTGTTTGTCATCTTGCAAGATGAAAGGCTTATGTTCATCGATCGTCTTTTCAGAAAATCATTACTCCTGATCCACTAATTTTCAGGAACTAACACAAACAAATGGGAAATATATAGTTGTAATTAGGGTTACATTTTGAACTAAAAAAGCAAAAAAATTGAAGGTAATAGTACTTCCAAAAGAATACAGTACACACGCATAAGGGAAGTGGGTAATTCTTAGAGCATCTACACCATTGAGTACGTAGGCCCTGATATGAGCTCCATGTCATCATGGTTACGGTCACTCTGAACTAGGTAGTCGGGGATGCTCCTCAAAATTTGAGCAGAGAATTCTATGCATTATCACACACAGAGAGTATTTTGATCTCAGGAATTATGAAAGATTGTAAAAGAGCCATGTTCCTCATATAGAAATCTTTTCTTTTCTATTTGCAGCTCAGGCATATAACTCACAACCATCAACCTTAAATGGAAATAGTTCAATGGTTTTGGTCCAAAGAAACTAATCGAGTTCGACATAGATGTTAGAAGAGAGCAGAATAGCAATTACAAGAAGAAGAAATATTCAAGTTTCAGGAAATACTCCCTCTGAGATGCTTTGTGATCACCAAATGTGCCCAGATCGAGAGTACCTTGTCAACTAGTCATCTCTAATTTGGAATTAGTACTTCCCTCAAAACTTTTGCTGCATCCTCTGGGAAAACAGGATTTATGTAGCACCCAGTTCCTAACTCAAATCCCCCAACGCCACTTAGTTGGGGAACTATCTGTATAAACCAGTGAGTGAAAGGTAATTCTGTTGAGTCAATCTGAAGTGGAGCAGTGTGAATCATAAAATTATAAGGCGGGTTGTTCAATTGCAAAGACATCTTCACAAGCATAAGTTTCAACAAACTGCCAAGATCAAGAGCCTGTGGAAGTCAAAAAATTGAACACCGTTAATGCGACTTAATGAAGAATAACAAGTTCGAGTTTCTTAGGAAAATGCACATCACGAAGAAGTAATTTAAATATATAGATGTACACTAATCAGAATTTCAACAGTTTAATTTCCAAGGCCTTCAAAGTTCATTCAGACATTATATTTCTCCATTCCAACATATTCTCCAAACATAGGGAGTAAAAGTTTTATATCTTCAACCAGATATATAACCTCTTCCTTTATCCTTGAAGTCAAATTTATTTGTTTTGGACAAAATTCAAACCATAAATCCTCCATTTCTGCTTCACTCCAGACTAAAAGCATTGCAGTTAGGGAATATGATTAAGAAAGCACACATTACCTTATTGTTATCAAGCTCGTGAAAATGAGAAGAGTGATCACGCGGAACTATCCATATCTCAAAAGGAAATGTGGCGGCAAAAGGCACAATCGATATAAAATGGCTCGACTCATCAATTAATAGATCATCCTGTTTAACTTGGCAGAGTCCACATTTTCCTGTTTGCGCAAAATCTTCCTTCATACTCTGAATTCTTGCAGAAGCCGTGGGTGGAACAATGGGAAGCGCCACTATTTGACTATGTGAGTGGCTCATCGACGCCCCTGCCGACGCACCGTGATTCTTGAAAACCTAAATATATTGATTCTATGAATATGTAAACAGAAATAGAACTAACATGTAGATAATATTCACTGAATATATGGAGTGAAATCCCAAACTACGCTTAGTTTCAAGATGTTCAGAATAACAGTCTTCTAAGAATAAACAATGCAATTACTTCTGAAAATAACCTCATCTGGACGACATTAACTTGTAAGATTCTTAAACATTAGCAATATAATTGTTGAGAAAATATCTTGACCTTTTCAAATCCTATTTTTAAACTACTTGTTGAAACAGCATTAATCAATGGAGTAATTCACATATCAAAAATTCCTGGTTAAACCTCAATGAACTAATAATAATTCTAAAGATCATATATACCGAGTAAAATAACAGAAGGCTTGTAATAAAGAACACGGAAGAAAGAAAAAGAACCTGAACATATTTAATCGAATCAAAAGCACGAAGCTGGTGGATCCTCTTCTTATAAGCGAGCAGAACATCTGCGATCTGATCGGCGGAAAGATCCGTCAGGTGAATTGGGTGAGCCGGCGACTCAATCACCACGTCGTGAAAACCGAACCCGGGGATCGTCACCGGACCTCCAACGGATTCGCTATTCGGGGGGTCCAACTCGCGGCTGAGAGCAGGGTAGAGGTTCCGGATAACCCGAATTTTCCAGTCGGAGGTGGAGTCAGGTGGGAACCGGAATATCTCGGGCGCGCACTCGTGCTCGTGACCCGCACAGAAGGCACATTCAGTCTGGTTCTTCGAGTTCGGGTTTGGGTCGGACTTTGACTTGAAGTCGGAGGGGCGGCGTGCTCTGGCTGGAGAGAAGATCACCCAACGACTGTGAATTGCGTCTTTACGGAGTTCGGGGCTCCGACTCGTCGCCATTGGCTGGCGTCGCTGCTGAGAGCTGATGTCTCCTTGGGCCGCTTCTCGTTCAGGGGTCTTTATGGTATGGGTAAGTATCGATGGCATGGGCCTAAAGTAAACCCACATTTGTTTGGGGTACAATTTAAATTATAAAAAAAAAAAGTATGATTTTTTATGTCATAAGAAAAATTACTTGATAAAATTGAGAATAAATATCAGGATAAATTGTAAACAACTTTCCTAATATTTAACACAATTATAAATTATTAATATTTTTTAATAACTATTTAATAATTATTTTAATTCGTTAATCTCCATTAAGATTTTATTCAATTTTTATAATGAAACTGACCAAAATAACTAACTACTTATAATTTTACTTATTTTTTAAAATTTTTTATGAATTAAGTGGATAATTTTTTAATTTTTTTCATCTACCTCATTCATTTTTTTTTACAATTTCTCATTTTTTTAAAAAAAAATTAACAATTCTAAGTATCATCCAAAAATTACAAAATTCTATCAAGAATTAAAAATGTTGGTAAATTTCCAATAAGGAGCAATATTCATGATATGAGAATATTTCATCCAAGTCCTTGGAGACTTGAGTACTCACAAATACGCATCTCCAAGTTTTATCTAACTAAGAGAAAAAAAAGAAACTATTTTATTAATAACTCTGTAAAGAGACATTCCCTAATTTTATTATTGAAGGTCACCCTAAATACCTTCATCTATGCAAGTATTCAAGGTCGACGACAGACCTATTAACTCACTAACATGTATGGATAATTGCTGCTTGTAAATCACGTTTAATATCAATGGTGCACGTATAATCATACAATTAGACAAGCAACTATAAATAACAATTATCCCCTAATCACTTTTACTACCTTTACTGTTATATTCTCTTTTTGAGAACTAAATTCCTAAATTGACTTGAGTATCAAAAAACTTTCGCTTGAGAACCCCCCCTCCCTTGGCCCTAACACTATGTTCACTTTGCAGATATTGCATTGTTTTAAGGAGAACACCATATCATTTGGAGCAATAGGAACACAAATTCTTCATTTAAATACGTTAAAGACACACTATTATATTTTTAAACAATAATTTGTAATTATGTTAAATTTCAAAAAATTCATTGTAACTTAGATTTTTCTTAATTTTCAGAAGATTTTTAAAATTTAAAATAGGAAAAAATAAAGGAGGGATTAGAAAAATTAGTGTATAATTTAAATAGAGTTCGAACCTGAAATTCATGGATCAGAGCAGAGTGGAGGAGTAAAAGGAACAAGAATAGTTCAACTACCAAACCAAAATTCATTTATATAGATATAGCATAATATAGTGAAATAACATTTACACAAACAAATTCCATTTTGTAACATCTAAATATCAGGTCCCTCGACAGATTTTTGTACAAAAGGAATACCACTTATTTTGATGAAATTGTTAGTCCATAAGGCTCCTTTCAAAGTGTTTGGAAACTGCAATCACCAAGTCAAGTGTCGTGAGCGGTGAGAAACTCATCAGTCGATGCCCAAGCTTGAGTAAGGTTCAAATCCGCCCTGAAAATCAAATAGAGGGGAAAAAAAGAGTTAAATGCTTTGCTGTGCAACAATTCCAAAGAATACCATCTCAAACTTTAGAATATGATTGAATTAGTACCCCAGATGAAAGACAAAGGTGCCTATCATAGACCAATTAACAAAGTTGTGCTTATTTGTACTTGATATTTTTTAAGAAACAGATTTGCTAATTGAATCATTTATAGAGTAAGCCCCAATGACCATCTTTTGTTTAACTATGAAAACATGTAAAAGGAGAAATATTGCAACACTCAGATACTGCTCCTGTCTCTCATCTTCCCCTTCTTTGGGGATTTATCATTTTTCTTTGGTTTGAATGAATAGGTCAGGGCTAAACTATTTGCTTTCTATAGCCAAATTCAGAAAACTACTTACAGCACAATCATCATGCACACGCCATATAGTTTCGCCCAAAAGGTTTGAAACAGATAGAATTGTAAGCTGTGGAAAATAGTTCTGCTCTGCCACTGGAATGGTGTTTGTTATGATAACCTCCTGAAATAGCCCACTTGATAATCTCTCAACAGCAGGAGGACTGCAACCAACAAAGTTATGTGAAACTTGAGTAAATTAAAAACATGGTTTCACACAGTTCATGATTCATGAAGAACAAAATGATCACAGTAATTGGAGGTGCCAGTCAATGCTACTCCAAACAAAGAATAAAACATCATTCAGGTCAATGTGCAAAACTTAAGGTCTTATAGTGCCGAAAAGAATGTTCAAGCAAATACTCAGATATGGATAGATAATGTCAGCAGATAAGTGCTGGGAATCAGATGAAACAGAAATTTGTAACACTGTGAAAGACACCAAATCTTAGAAACTAACATCTTGTTCAAAATTGGAATTTTGACTGGTAAAGGAGTGAGCCATACTTTCACACCTGATCATGCAGCCAGCTGATCAAGTTCAACTGCTATGCAGCTTCTATGCTTCCACTGATTACAAATAAGCAATTGATAAAGCTTTTTCTCAAAAATGGACCTAGTACCTGAAAACAGCATGAGTGCTGCAAGCATAAACCTCCCTAGCCCCTTCTTGATGCAAGAGAGCAGCTCCTTTTGCAATAGTTCCTGTAAAACAGTTGCAGTAAGTATTGTTTCCAATGATGAATAAAATAGACAAGACAGGACACTAGAAAGTAAATGAAACAACTATGACAAAGAAAGACACATAAACACAGGGACCAAGCAATCAGTATCAATATCTCAGACAGAGCAGCGACAAAGAATTAAATGTGAAACTGTTAATTTATTAGACACAAGGAACGAAACTGTTGCTTTGTCACTTGTTTGATTAGATTGATCTAACTAAGCAGATGCTTGCAAGGACAATTGGACATAGACATAAACAATTACAACACAATTAGTTGAAATGCATATATGTAAGAAAAAGACCTATATTTTCAGCCCTTCAACCACAGCATATCACCCTTTTACAAGCATTACAGAACACAAAATACTCATCAAGATGCACCAGGTACTACCGTCTAGAGCACCTAAAGCACTATAAACGCCTAATCTTTGGAACTGAGAGTAATTGTGAATAAATACCATGATATTACATCGCGAAATTGAGGAATGCATTGAATGAAGAAAATTCTGGTTATGCAAATTAAGAAGCCATAAATATGCACTACTGTTTATTAATAATCATTCCAGTAAGTTAAGGGAAGTGGTTGATGTTTTATCAATGATGCTTCAACTAGCAAATTCATGCTAACTTCCACCCAAATTCGACACAAGGGTGCTTCATCTCAATAAATATTCTTAACAGAATAAAGTATTAACAAGTCCAGATTACATAATTATAATAAATATTCATCTCAACTTATCTTGCTTCAAGCATGGTTTGACTGTTGCAACAAAAACTGCCTTATCAGAAAAGCGTTACTTAGATTTTTCTTTATGCTTCCACTTTTGAAAGTGGTTGAATGATTTAGGGGAAACACTTACCAGCAGTGTCGATCATGTCATCCACCATCACTGCCACCTTCCCCCGAACGTCACCAATCAAATTCATTACCTGCAGTATCAGAATGCGTACGTTAATTGTGTTAGGGGCTCCGAGGACTGTAGGGCAAGGATCTACACTGACCGCTAGATGTACTAGCTTCTTCTTATAGGCATCTGGCAAATATCTCACAAAATGCACAGACCCATTTCACAATTCTGTCATATCCCTAAGCTTTATCATGCAATAACAAAATGTAAAGTAAAGTACTTGCGCCATGAGCATGAGGTGACACTAAGAGATACGTATAATTTCAGAGGACTTCACCTCAGCAACATTGTGTCCATGACGCCTTTTATCCACAATTGCCAGAGGAGCATCAGATAACTTTTTGGCAAAAGCTCTTGCTCTAGCAACTCCACCAACATCCGGTGAGACCACAACCAAATCATCAGAGCATATCCTCTTGCTTGCCAGATAATCAAGTATGACGGGCTGCGGAAAGTAGTGAACCATAAAATACTCATCTTGATTAGCCGTACAGACTTAATGTAACTTATAGAGTTAGATACACAACAAGGGCATGCTGTACTAGCATTAAGACTGAATCCAACTTTGTCAACTGGCCTCATAGTATGATCTTAGTATGAGTAATTTTCTGAATTTTCACACTTGCAAGCAATCACTTATAATTTTTTCCAGAATGGCTAGTTGAGTTAATACTCAAATCATAAGAAGAAAATAAGATTTTCTACATTAATTTTATTGAAGCAACCATTAAAAAAGTTTATTTACCTGGCCATGTACATGATCCACCGGAATGTCAAAATAGCCCATGGACTGCCCAGAATGAAGGTCACATACTAGGACGCGATCTGCACCTGCTTCAGTAATCAAATTGGCAACAAGTTTGGCTGCAATCGATTCACGCCCTTGAGTCTGGAATAAGATACTCATCACGACATCAAATAAGTAGCTAAAGAGAGAAACAGCAAAAAAGCCCCCACCTGAACAACTAAGCACACAAACCTACTATTTTACAAATTAGATAACATAATTTGCAATTATTAGACCCAAGAACGCAGTTCTGCATTAACTAGTGTCATGAGGATTTGCGCATATCTTTTTTTTTAACTTGAATTTTTCTTAACTAAACCAACTGAACTGCAGCTGATACTATATTTCAGTATATGCAACCAAAATTAAGAAAATATAAAACAGTAACAGATTCATAACAAGATAGAAATCCAAATGATACATTAAGATGCCTTACTTTACAGTATACAAAACAGAACCAAGGCCAATCAAAATGCTGCTGCCTATATGATACGGCTTGTCCATATTTAAGTTTGACGAAAGAGTACATTTTATTGGATGTTATCAACATATGATGGTTAGGGTCAGGCAAATTTTGATGTCACTTGGTCACTCTGCATTACATGTAACCAACAGCATACAATCTTCTGGAAAGAAACTTCCAACATGAGAAATTCACTCACAGATTTAGAGAATATTATGCATCAATTTACCTTCCGGTCGGCACGCGCATATCCAAAATAAGGAATAACAGCAGTAATGTTTTTTGCTGATGCTCGCCGGCAAGCATCAATCATTATCAAGAGCTCCATAAGATTTTCATTTGCTGGTGGGCATGTAGGCTGCACAAGGTATACATCACACCCTCGAACACTCTCTTGTAACTGAACATAAATCTCTCCATCAGCAAAACGTTTGATCTTAATCTTGCCAAGCTCCAGACCCATATAACAAGCAATTTCCTGAGTAAAGCATTATCATAAATAGTAATTGAGATATGAGAATGAACAGACAAAGAAAACAAAAAGAAAGAAATTTAAGCTATAATAGATATCAAATACACTACAGTTCAAAGAACCAAACTGGAAATTTGCTCTCAAACATTCTTCAAAAATATCACCAAATACAGAAATAGGTGGACAAAGTTCAAGGAGTAAAAAGCTAAAACCAACTAAAACTTCATGGAAATTCCACACTAAATAGTCATCCAAGGCTCTCACTAGATATGATGATCCAAACCATCTAAATAATGTATGAAAATCAATATCAAGACGGATAACAGATTGCCGATTTCTTTGGACACCATGCTTACCTGATGTTTATATCTAGGACTGTGTGAGGAAAGGAGTCTATAAAATTTCCCTTGTGGCCACAATTAGCATCATCTATAAATTCTTTGGTACATGTGAGCATCTTGAGAACAAAATGAAAGAGCTGTATGAATTAGTCTCATAATTATAATCATACAAAAATTTCCTTCGTTTCTAAAATCAAATGGGGGAAAGTATTTTCTTTAGCGATCTCTTTCCAAAATCCAAGATTAAAATATAACATTACAAACATATTGCATAAAATCATGTCCTACTAACCAAAGCCTACTAACATACAGGTAGAGTAATCAAACTTCAGGCATGAGATTCCAAACCAAATTGGTCATAGCATTAGGTAGTGAGTGCCTCCTCCATTTCCTAGGCCAAAAAGAGTACTACAACTGCAGCAGTAACACCCTAGTAAACTTGTCTGATGGCTACAAATCCTACCCTTCAATTGCAATTCTTATAACTTCATAAAGGCTAAAAGTAGAGAACAGTGCAAATTATATCAGTTGTTTAAACCAATTTCAAGCCTTTGCACAATCTTAACATGACCCCATTTTGTATACAATCACCTAAGTACGTCTCATGTTGCCCTAGAATAAATTAATCAAAAAGAATACATGAGTTACAGCAAAGCCTAATTGTCGAACAAGCACAAAATCCAGCAACTAACACTCCAAACGGAGACAGAAATCAGAACCAGTCCACAAGAAAGAAACTAAGCAGAGACCTGAGATAAAGAAGGATTGGCAGTGCCGGAGAAAATACGAAGCCGCGTATCACTTTTGTGAACCGGTATTCTGTCCAACAATTGATCGGGGGTGGTCAAAACGCTGGGAAACGCCGCCGCCGCTTGGCCGTTGTGATCACGGCCAGCTGTTATTGGTCTCCCATTGTCCTTGCACTTCAATGACTCCGACAAATTATTACACCGCTGCAAAAACAACAGCGTCACATCTCAAAAGAAAACAAAAATGATTATACAAATACATTAAGACAATGTAGGTGGAAGCAGGCATTATCATCATATGGACGAAAGGAATTCTCACTATAAACGACGTGGTTTTGGTGGAATAAGGAACTTTATGGGGATTCAATAGGCCGATTCCGGAGAAGGCCAGAGACGACGCCATTCTTGTGCTCCTGCCAAGGTAATCCTCAGCTTGTTTTGGGGAGGAGAAGAGGACTCGGGGCTTAGGGTTTTAACGCTGGAATGGAATTTTTAAAGCATCTCTCTCCCCATGGTTAGGGTTTTAACGCTAGATTTTTAAAGAGATATATATCCATCCACCTCAACTTCTCCTTTTTATTATTCTTCCTTTTTTTGTTTATCTCACAAACATTTATTTCTTTTCTCTATTTTCTTTCTTTTCATTTTTTCCTGCTAACCGATTGGTGTAGCCTTATTTATTAAAATGTTATAAAATAAATAAATAAATGCAATTCTACTCCAAAATAAGGTAGACTTGCATTTGTTCCGTGAGTTGTCTAGAACAAAAAAAATGAATTGTTTGAAATGATCAATCCGTTGAATTTTTTTCTAAAAAAAAGAAAATACAGTGAGTCGTCATTTCATTCGCATTACAAATGCAAGTATACCCCATTTTTAATAAGTTGATTGGTACAAATATAATAAACACATTATCTAAATTGAAAGAGTTTACGTGTCATTTCAATCGAAATACACAACACTTCAGTGATTGACACTTATTTGATTGATTGGACAATGATTTGATAATTATTGAGTGTCATCAACTATCATATTCGGGCACAGAAAACAGAAGCAAGGCCAAGCAAAATGCTGCTGCTGCTGCCTGAATTATAAGGCAGGCTACTCCATTTATTTAAGAGTGAAGAAAGAGTTTGTATAGCCGGATATCGACATATGATGGTTAAGGTCACTCTGCGTTACATGCAACCAACTGCTGCAGAATGAAACTTCCAACATGAGAAATTCACTCAGAATAATCATGCATCAATTTACCTTGGGATTTTTTGCTGATGCTCGCGGCCAAGCATCAATCATTATCAAGAGCTCCTTATGATTTTTATACGCTGGAGCATATAATATATATATATATATATATGAACTCCCACAAACAATAATATTGCCACTGTCTTTCAACTTATTTAAAAACAAAGTAATATGAATATTAAACTACGGAAAACTCTATAAGGTCCTAATAATAGAATGTGACCAATTTGAGCTTAACAAACTATTTTTTACACTTGATTCACTATTTCAATCATTGTGCTTGAACTATGATGTAAATGTATAACTTTGATCAGCAATTTTTCAACTTTAGCCCAATGCTAGTCTTTCATAGGACACACCGATGACAATTATCAGAATAAGCAAACTTCCATCCAAGAACACAAATAAAACAAAGTTGCTGGAGAGCATCAATTTCATTAACAGGAGGGAAAAACTTATTGGCTGTGGAAAAACCAGTTTACATCTCTCAAGTCACAATCTCATCTCCACAACGCTTCAAGGGCAATTCCCGCTAGGAGTGTTTAATCTCTCCCACCAAAAAGAGGAAGCGAGGAGAAAATGTTCTTTCTTCCTCCATGCACAAATTAACAGTAACAGTCCCACACGGGGGTGCAATTTACAATGGACGAATTCGACCACCATTATTTTGATCCGAATCATATAACAATGAGTTCCCGCAGAATGCACTCAATCCATGAATATGCAATAAAAACTCTTCCATTTTTTCATCCAGATATACAACTATAACAATTTTATTTAGCTACTAACATATGAAGGGGCTGGCAAGAATGGGAATGGTGCAACCGAGGCATATGCTACTGGTGATTGTGCTTGAGTACCCACAAGGGCAGGTCTTCTGTTTTTCCTCGGAATTGCATTTTCGGTCAGTCCTACAATAGTCTCTGAGGAGGATGAAAGATCATTAACCTGATCTCTGTAGTCCACAGTTGCAGACTGCTCACTATCGGAAAGACGATGAACTAGAAGTCCACCCATAAATATGGGAAGATAAAGAAGGCTGGCATGGAACATTCTCCGGGCATTATGTGTTGTACGGTTATGGTAGAATGATCCTGCAGTGCAACTGATAGCAAGAGCGAGGAGTGTTGACTCTGCACAGAACCACCCAGAAGTAATACCCCCTGAGACAGCCATCATTGACAATGTATAAGAAGCGTCAATAATAAGCATAGACAAGATGGAACCTAATATAAAGAATTTGAAAGGATGCAGAGATTTAGGTTACAGATACTAAAGTCCCATGTGTTTGGATCAGTTATCAGTTTTACAAGAAAACATTCATATGTTTTATTCGGGAATTGGTGCAAATACATGGCATGTAACAGTTGCACGCTCTCAAGAAAAAAATATACTCAAAGCCAAAAGAATTGCTATATATCACTATAAACTGTTTGCCCTACAGATTAAAATACAATAATCAGAGTTCATATCTTTCTAGAAATGCAGATGAAGAAAAGGACATAAACGCATTGCTAAAACATGATCCTACCAACTGCCTGCATAAAGAGAAGTTATCCGTAATAATGGTAATTTAGTCTGATCAGGATTAGTTCCTTCAGAAAGGGAAAGACTCTACAGTTTTCCAATTGTACCATCTCTCATCCATAGCACCTATAAGTTTCTTTTCTCAGCAATAATTCCACTGACACACTTCTTTCTTCCATTGACAGAACATCTAAGAACCATCATCTCACCACTTGATTTACACCATTAATGCCAAAATCATGACAAAAATCTCAGCGCAATCTCACCAAAACTAGTAAACCTGAGTACTGTTACAGGGCCCATTACAAAGAGGTCCTATACATAAACAACATTGCCACAACATCACTCCTGTCATTGATGCCCTACAATCACAAACTGAGGGCACCCAGATAAGTTAAGAGTGCACAAAATTGAAGATCTGAAACCATCCATTTGATTGACAGCATAATAATATTATGGAATTGCCAAATTGAATCTAAATAAAAGATCAAATCATCTCCCAAATACCACTACTACAGAACAATTGCAATTGCCACCACTATAAAGTGCCTCATTTCTATCATCTACATGTTAACCCAGCAAAAACAATGAAGAGAACCTAAAAACAATTGTCTCACTGGCTCCTCCTCATCAGTCATAACCACCACTGTTCTTTTTCTCTCTCCATTCTCGAGTTTGCAGGGATAGAAGTTCGAATGGATGGCTTGATGCTAAAATTGAATAGAAAATAATCGCACATTTATAGACTAGTAAATATCACACTATATTCAGATAATAAAATATCACAGCCTTCAGATTATCTTAATCTTCCATAGACCTCATGGATCAAAAAGCTTTTACAATATGAACAACTGGCACCCAGTAGGTCCATCTGAAGCATGCTCAATCTCACTGAAACCAGAGAGAAAGATGATCATATCATCGAGATTTTGATGAGTAACATGCCAGAAGAAACTCAGCCATTATAAA
The DNA here is from genome assembly GCF_000512975.1 of Sesamum indicum. Classification (NCBI taxonomy): domain Eukaryota; kingdom Viridiplantae; phylum Streptophyta; class Magnoliopsida; order Lamiales; family Pedaliaceae; genus Sesamum; species Sesamum indicum. The sequence continues at coordinate 14,250,756 of NC_026145.1, read as the reverse complement.
ACACTTGGCGTACATTTGGTTTGCCCAAGTGGTTTGAAGAAACAAAAACAGTATTGCTGTTAGTTTCTGGAAGAAAGAAAGCAGCCTGACCTACTGAGCTGGTACCGAAACTAATAAGTTTTTCTCTCAAACGTTTTCTTCATAAAAAAGATGGAATATGGATCTTAAGAGGAAACATACATGAATGTATTTATAAAATACACAAATGATTAACCACAATACACTACTAAGAAACAAATAGATAAACAAATAACCAAGTTGATAAGTAGCAACTCACAATCATAAGCTAGGTAGCCTAGAGGAAGCAGATAAAGACAGTTTCTCAAGGCAACCAAGGCTGTTCTCTGACCAGATGCATCAGCAAGAGAAAACATCCTGAACCTAGTACCAAAACGAAGGAAGAGCTTAGATTACAGCGATTTGAGGAATGACACTTTAGATATAGAAATGGTCATGAGAAAAAATACAGACTAATTATAACTCTTAAATATCAATGCTACTGGGGAAATGCAATGCAGAACCAATTTACTTCAATGTGAAAGGACCAACATACAGTTTTTGAAATGAACAATTGTAAGACAACATACCCTCCATCAGCATAATCTTTGCGGCACAAATATGCAAGGGCCATAAAATGAGGTATTTGCCAAAAGTATAGAGCAGCAGGGAGTATCATCCCATTAAGTGAGATCTGACCAGAAGCTGCTGCCCACCTTGTAAAAGAGAAAAAACATAAATTAATTGCCAGGCACCTGTATTAAATTGATAATTTGCATGACAACTAGTTTGCCAAGAAAATATAAAAACCATCCCACATATGGTGGCTAAAATAGGTTTTTAACACCAGAAATAAAACAGCCTAGTTAGAAAAAGCTTGCTTATGCAGATTAATGTCTGAAAACAACAAATAAATGCAATTTGGATAAAGAAGAACTATAAGCATGGCTCACTTTAGAACCCTTAATCAGTAAGCCAATGTCCATGTTCCAAACATTTAATTAATAATGTGAGATTTATGTATGTAAAAGAACAATTAAAAGTGTTATTTATCAAGCCGGCACATAATTACCACAATGCTTATTTAGAAAAAAGTCAACCGGATGGTTCATGCAACTGCAAAGAAAGAAACGAGATAATTTATGGACAAAAGCATCTCAATCAAGCACCAAGCTGTTGCATGCAGATTGTATACAAAATAATGTGAAACAAACACAGATCAGATTTTTGTTTTATTGTTAAAAGATCTTCATATGAGAAATGCTCCACAATAAAAACAATATCATATAGTATTAGGTGCCCTGAGAAAGTAAAAGAATTACCCAAGAAGAGGTGGGATTGCACCAACTACAGCCCCAACCCAAGTATTTACTGGATGAATCTGCTTAAGTGGGGTATATACAAATGCATAAAGCCCAAGATTGGAAGCTGCAAGGCCAGCTGCCAGCATATTAGCCTGCAAACACCTTGTCATAGAGATTATGACATCAATACCATTATGGATAATATTTGCACAATGGCAAAATGGTCGAACATCCTAATAGAATTATCAAACATGTTAGGAGATGACCACCTTGCAAGCCAGCAGAGCAGTGCCTGCTACACCCATGGAAGATGCCCAGGTAACTGCATGAGGTATCGTAATACGGCCCGATGGTAGTGGTCTTCGTTTGGTTCTATTCATCTTAGCATCATTTTTCACCTCAAACACCTAGGGCACAAGCAAAAATATAAGTTTTAGAACCATAATGAGTGAAATCCAGCGCCATATACAATGCCATGTAGGACATTATAAACAAAAGGTTATCGTCATATATGTTCATATCTATGTGTGTGTGTTTCACATTATACAAAAGTATTTTAAAATTCGAATCATGTTCTCTATTAATGACATAGAGATGTCCTGAAGATTTTATTGTTTTTACCCTATTTTCTGAGGCCATCACCTTTAAATTAAGACGATATTTAGATACTTTGTCAATTCTAGATCATATGTTTTAAATTTTTTACAACATAACTTTACTATTTGGTCTACTTTCACAACGAATTGTTTCAAACCATGATGTTGAAGGAGAATTATTGTCACCTTTTTCACGGCCAATGCTAATTTACTAATGATAGAATAACAATGTTAAGTTGTTAAGAGAAGGATTTTTGTGTACTCCAAAAAGCTTTACTTAATTTTTATCATCACATTCTACTCTCGCGTTCCTAGCCACACCATACTCTTATCTGTTTCTGAATAACTTGCTTATTGAAAGCACATATACTGAAATTGTATCAAACCCTAACAGCAGTCAGCATAGAAATCTAATTTTATTAGTATATTTGATGATTTCACGTGCGCCCATTTCTTCTTTTCTTCTTTTTCAATTTCAAGTGGCCAACTTCAGGCATAAATTGTAATCTCCACTCTCAAATAGGTCTTAGTAGATGAATTCAATTATTAGTTGTTTAAAACCTATCATTATTCACCATACTAGTTCCCCATCGGCCCATCCACATACAACTAACACTGATAATGAATTAAAGCTCCACTCTCAAGCGAACAAATAGATAAGTACTCACTCACGTGTTATATTAGAAAAATTAAAAAACAAAAATCATTAATGACTGACATATTTATTATTTGATTTGCCCAGGCCCATGCTTCACGTCTTGCCTACTTTCAAGATTAAATAACAAGCATTATGGCAAAGCATTTTGAGTTATTTGATTCTTGTAAAATAAAATTGATAAAGATCCATGTTAGAGACTAAAGTTGTAGTGGCAAATCAGGAAATTCAACCATTTGATAATTTGTTTAAGCTCCTAATGCAGTCTACCTTCCCTTTTCCTCAATCCTCATGTTATTTTACATTGCAAGTTCTCAAGCCTGAACCTCCATAGGAAATGACAAGCAATTAAAATATCCATACGGTAGGTTTTTACTCCACGTGACTTAGTGATCCAAGATGATATGTTCAGGAACAGACCTCACATTCTTCATTTTGTAAAACAAATTTACAATTTAAATAAAGTAGAGAGCAAAAGACCTGGTTTAAGGAGTTGGCTGAAGCTGCAACCATCATGGTGCCAGCACAAGTGCAGCAAAGGCCAAGATAATCAATGGAACTACCACTGCCAAGGATGTATCCAGTGCCAGAAGTAGCAACCACAAGCATGCTGAAGATATAAAGGTTAAAAGAATGAGATCAATCCAATCCAAACACAAAATTAGAAGTAGAAACCACTAGCACGCTGAAGATATAAAGGTTAAAAGAATGAGATCAATTCGATCCAAACACAAAACTTTTCAATTCTTCGTTCCCTTTGCTTATCCTCAAAAGTGTCATCATATCACACAGATCCAACACAGAGGCCATTGCAGGTGGAATTATATGCAAACTACTCATAATTACTCCGAACTATGTTCTTTCAACTAAAGTAGACAGTGGCAAGCATATCTATAAGAATCACCAATTACATACACAAAAATGGTGGAAGGAAATTGCTGGTATCAATGATAATTACAGTGACTACAGCTCCAAGATCGACAAATGAATTCAACACACAAAACAAGTACAGTTACCAAAAACGCAACTCATAAGAATCTAAAAGAACTAAAATCGACAACCTGAGGCGAGCTTTGGAAAGCTCCCAATAACAACGGCCATAGTGCTTAGCCAAGTCCGCCACCTCCTTAGCCCTGACCGCCGCCGCAGCCGCCAACGATGGAAAGTCGGAGGCGCTTGGACGCGGCCCGAAATACGGAACCCCGGTCCCAGATTGGGCCCAACTCACGGGATCCGCCGCAGACGTGGACTCCGGGCTCGTGGAATTGGATCGAGCCAGTAGGCCATGGTGATGGGATTTAGGGGAACTGCGAAGGAGGAGAAGAAGAGAAGGGTTGGAGTTAGGGCTAGCGAGTTTGGATGATAAACTCAGTGAGTTTCTTCTCCACATGGCCGGGTCAAGGGCGGAGCGAGTTCGACTGAGAGAGTCCCGAGGAAACGCAGCAGATAATTCGCTAGAAACGAAGAGGAAGAGAGAGCGCTAAGTTGACGTGAAGGTGATAGAGATGAGGCCCAGTACTTTTAGGCCCAAATTTGTTACGGACAAGGGATCATGGGCCATGATTTACTGGGGTACAGAATTGGGCTCGGCCCGCCAAGCTCCAATTCCCAAAAGGTCTTTTGTCCTTTCAGTGGCGAAATCAAACCTAATCTCAAATTTAACCTAGATATTAATATAGTATTACAAGTTCATTTTATGGGCCTTTAAGACCTCTTCTTAGGAATTGAATTTTTTGTTTTAAAGTCTATTTTATTTTTTACTCCATTCAATATAAATATGTATAAATTTTTTTGTAAAATAAAATATATGATGTCATCCTTATAAACGTGAAGTCTATATATTTAATGACATAAAATATGGAATAAGGTTAACAATAAAAAATTCGATCCATCGTTTTGAATTCAAAAAATAGATATATATCTGAGTGGTTATTGTATATATGAGGATAAATAATTAGCCAAAAAAGAATAATCCTAGTATAGTAAGTTCATTAGTATATATAATAATTAAATGCCTCAAATCTTTAACGGTAGTCATTGCAAACTTATAATTTTTTTCACCTTTAATTAAAATTTAATATACAATAATTGTATGCTAGTCTCGTAGAAAAAAAATTGGCGTGCAAATGATCATAAACTAATACGAAAATGGGGTTCTAATACTTTAAAATAAAAAGAAAAAAACAAGAATGTAAATAAATTTAGTAGAATTTAAATTAATCATGAAATCCTCTTACATCTTTACATTGATTGAGGATCATATATAGTCCTCATGATCAAATGCTCAACTTAGAGAAGTGACACAAACTTGATCACACTCCTCTAGTATCCTTGCAACCTCCCTCATCCCCCATAAAAACCACTCTAAGTATATGTTCTTACCTTCTATATCTTCTCAATTGCCTTATTACCTTATTCATCATCACAACTCCCAACTACACAGAAACACCAACCTCAAGAATCCAATTCCGACATACAAAAAAGAACTAGACAAGAGTGTACTAATATACTTAAGAGAATTACCTACACTCTCACCTCATCATTCTTCATCCCTCTACTACTTCTTTCCTCAAATCTGGTATACTTGTACCACTTTGCACACACAACATACACCACAAAGTCAGCTGCTGTCAGAGCTGCCAAGAGGTAGTAAAACATGTCCAAATGCCCCTTGTTCAGGTTCCTAGGAATCCATCCCGGCATATCATCAGATGTCGACACTTTCATCACTATCGTCACGATCAAGCTGCTCACGTAGTTCCCCAACGATATCGACATCATGCTTAGTGCACTTCCGAAGCTCTTCAGCCCGTCCGGAGCCTGGCCGTTGAAGAACTCCAGCTGTCCCACGTACATAAACACCTCAGACGCCCCAATCAGCACGTACTGCGGGACCTGCCAGAATATACTCAAACTGCTGGAGTTGACACATCTAGGGCAGTCCTTCTGCGCGTACCTCAACCTGAAATGCTCGACTGCTCCGGCTGTCAGCATTGCCATTACAGCGATGATGAGGCCGATGCCCATCCGTTGGAGCTCCGTTAGGCCTCCGGACTTGCGGATCTTGGCCACCATCGGTTCGATGATCCGACGGTTGATGAAGATGAAGGATGCCACGCTTAGGATGTCGAAGCTCGACATGCTGGCGGGAGGGATGTGGAAGCCGGCCAGGGTTGTTTTCATGGCGGCGCCTTGCTCGACGAAAAGGGATTGCATCTGAGTGAAGACTACTGAGTAGAGGATGGTGCAGAGCCAAATTGGGAGGAGTCTGAGTATGCATTTTACTTCTTCTACTTGTGTGACGGAGCAAAGAAGCCAAGGGTTGTGGGTGCTGGTTTTCTGCTCTATGTTGTGATCTTCTTGTGTCATAACAGCTGCTCTATCCAAGAATCTGCATGGTTCATTACATCTTATTAGTTCACAAGATCATATTATCGAATTCAATTTTCTATTCTATTTAACATATATTCGCCCCATTTGTATAAAAAAAAATTAAATAAAATAAATTACATAATCTTTCTGACCGACGGAGTGATGTAATGACTTACGATTTTCAATTTATTAAATATTTATCTATATCATTTAAAGAGGAGTTATTATAGACATAAAGTGACAGTTTTGACACCACTCCACTAATTTTTTGTGATCTAAAAAATGCACTTCAACTGTCAAGATAATTAACTTATTCAATTTTTTAAATTTTACATTATCTGCTCAATTAATATAATTTATGTATTTTATTTTTATTTATATAATATTAAAAAAATAAAAGATTATCTATTATATATATGCATGGAGGAATGATTTGGTATTAAAAAATAAAGGAGACAATAAATTTTGGCAATGTGAAGACTTACTTGAATCCTCGAGTGTGAAGGATTTTTCTGCTCGCATCATCAGTAAGATCCCTTCCATCGACCTCATACAAATGATCATCATTTGAGGGGATCTCAACCTTCCATTTTCTTGATGCAGCAACCATCACTTGACAAAATCTTGAAAAAGGGTTGCCCCTGGGCTTGAAATGCCTATACGTTGGGGTGCCCACAAGGAACAAGCCCAAAGCAACTGTAGCAGATCCAGCAGAGGCCCAAAAGCCCAAGGCCCAAACTCCCTTGTCCTCGTAGTATCCGAGTATGGTGTTTGAGAATAGGCAGCCAAGATTTAGGGCCAAGTAGAAGTAACTGAAGAAGGCAACCTTTGAGTGGCTTTCCTTAGGATGCTCCTCATCAAACTGGTCTGCCCCAAAGGTTGCAATAGTAGGTTGGTACCCTCCATTCCCAAGGGCAATTAGGTAAATCGACACGTAGAACAGCGAAAGATGGAGGGTGGAATGAGAGCCACAAGGAGTCTTTTCGTCCCCGCAGCCATTAGGCTTGACTAAGAACAAGTAGGACGTTAACGATAGCGACACGAGTCCCTGCAATTAGACCATATTTGACTTTTAGTACCCTCAACCCGTAGTTACATTCATTATTATGATAAAATAAAAATTCGTATCATTTATTTCGTAAATTACACCAACACATATCTATGTTTTTATTAGACTTTTTTTCTAAGCTACAACAAACGATGTCTTGCATGAATAAAATTGATCATACTCCCAATAATCGTGAAATTTGTGAGTGTCACCAGAACGTGGTATAAAACTTAGACTTACTATAACAAAGATGACTTGAAAGACGGCACAAGTTTTGTATCGTCCCCAATAGGAGTCGCTGAGGAAGGCCCCGAGGAGGGAGAACATGTAGACAGTGCCAGTCCATTTGCTAACGTTGTTTGCAGCGCTAGCGTTGTCTTGACCCATTACTCGGGTCAAGAACAGCACTAGATTCACACCAACCCCAAAAAATGCTAATGTTGCTAGACCTTGATTCACTGTAATTAAAAAAAAAAAAAAAGCTATAAGGAGAAAATATTTTCTAAAAAAAAATATTTATGTATTAGTTCATTAGGATGATCGTATACATGTTGGCTTACCTAGTATCAAAGTACCAGCACTCCATGATCCACTTCTTGATCGAATGGCAGGCTTTCCATGGCGGTCTACGGATCCATCAAGAGTGCATTCTTCTTGGCCTTTGACGCTGATCTTCTCCGCCATCGTTGATCCTGATCAGAAACAAATAGAAACGTTGTTAGAGATTATTTATCTTATTGTGTTTAGAGACAAATGCAGAGGAATAAAACTTTTGGGTTTGTGAAACCAAATATTTAATTATTTTGTTGAACCATTGATAGTACTCCGAATTAAATTATATATACATTATATTTACATCCCTATAAAATTAAAAATATTATTGAGGGTGTTTCGTTGAATAAAACAAAAATATAATGATTGTTAAGCTGCTCGATAAAATTAAAAGTTCACTTCAATTTTTGTTGTGATGTCAAGATGATCGTATGCACAACTTTTTTTCAACGTAATTTCTAAAGTTTTAAAGAAATAAACATAACTTCATTATTTTGAAGGGGCATAAAAATAATTCATTCAAAGTAAATAATAAAATAAATGGTACTACATACATATTTATTTATTTTTCTGGTTATGTTATTTGACAGATAGTACAATTGCAGAGTTGGATCTTGCAATTTGGGTATTTAAATAAATAACTTTTAACCATAAAGTGCTAAATGTAAATAAATAAACAAAGAAACAAAGCCTCGTTTGCTTTCCTGAATTGAGCTGAATAACCAACTCAATTCAGGCGAAACGACCATTTACTTGTTTGAATGAGGCCAGAGTTTGAACATCAAATTAACCCGATCTAATTACGATTTCTCTTAGTTAACTTATCTTTGTCCGTCCAATCACTATATTGATCCAAAGTAAATTAACTACAGTTAATTCCAATTTTTTTTAATTGTTCATTTAATTTTATGTATTCTATCATACAATTATCCCATAAAACAAAATAAACGAGGATATATGTTCACAGGGAACATGTGAAGCAGGAAGTGCTTACAAGGAAACCCATAACTTTTTCCATGTATCACGGATATCATCTATACGAGGAAGCAAATATCAACTTGTACTCTATTTATACATACTCTCCCGTATATGTACATGTAGAGAGAGCTTTTGGAGTATCTACATAATTTTTTTTTTATTTAAATTAGTTCGATCGAATTTAACCAATCATGTAATAAGTTTAATACACTTATTTTTTAATTATTTCAAATTTGATCAAATTCGATTTGAGTTAGAATTTCTGATCAACGAATTAACGTGTAAAATATTTTCATTTCTTTTTCTTTTAAAGAAAGAAAAAAAGAAAACAGAACAACTAAGCATGATTGGGGGATTGTCTGTCTGAATAAATGAGTATCACATTTCATGATGCTGCAATAATTGTACGATCCATATTCCAAAATCAATTTTCGATTCTCTTGATTATGAATCTCTCCATTTACATTTATTTCTGAATTCTTTTCACCTTGTCACAGCCTATTAATAAATTAATAAATTATATTACTGCAAATTATGTATTTTACCATGCGTACGTGAGATGAATTGAATACGTACATGCTATATTAGAACAAATGATTTTCACGACCGTATATATAGTATTAACATATATATACACATACGTTGTGTGTATTTGTATCCACGTACAACATAAATACACACAGAGAGACACACGCATACGATCAGAAGGGAATCAGGAGTTACAAGTCGTCATGCATCAATCCATGCTAAACTACTTTCCCAAATACACTATGGAAAGTATAGCTGTAGCAGAGATCGTACGTATATATATCCAAACTGTATATCTACACGTATGTACTCCAACGAAACGAGAAACGCTTCGTACATACTTCATTTAACATCCATCATCAGTTCCTTGTGCACCTAATCACACACTGCAAAACTAATTTGAGCACACCAGTTCAGATCCTCGATCTACTTACAATACACAGACACGTGAACTGAAATGCGCATAAATTACGTGCATGCAGCACAAGAAATTGGGAAAGGAAACTTACTAGTCGATGTTTTTCCTCGGTTATCGTAGTCGACACGACAAAGGGCTGGCTGAATTAGCTAACTATATATATATATATGGGGAGATGGAAGATGATGAGTGTGTGTTGTGTGTGAAAAAAAATAGATATGTGGGTGAGTTGGAGAAGAGAAGGTGAGGATGGTGGTGTATTTATAGGGAGTGGAGATTGAGTAAGAGGGATGACTATACTTCGGAGAAGTTGCATTTTTCATGGGGAAAATTTTGAATCTTTTGAGAGAGAGAGAGAGAAATGGTGACAAAGCAATGTGTAGGAAGAGAAGCGTGATTTGGTAGAAGAGATGTTGGGATATTGACGTCTTTTGCGCAGCAGACCCAAACTAGTTGGGTTTCAGCTGTATCCATTGTCATTAAGCTGTATTGATGCAGACATT